>NC_056735.1:1985054229-1985326729 GCF_019279795.1 Protopterus annectens
TTGGTTTGCCCATATCCTGACTTGGATAGGAGGAAGCTTCTCTGCTCACCAGTGAGAGTGGGGAGCTTTGAGCAGCCTATATGTCCTTGTAGGAGTGGTCTCAGCTCAACAAATAGTAGCTTATTGGCCGTTTTTGGCTAATTCCTATCTCTTTCAATCTCCCTGCTTTAAAACCCGCATTTGCTCGGTTTTGCGCCTGTATACTACTCAGCACAGCTCCTCATGGTGTCCTGCAGTGTGCTACAAGCAGCAGAGAGACAAAAGGGAGTGTTTTTTCTCTGCATTTCTTCCTGCGACTGTATTTTCTCACCAAAAAGTGAGTTTCTTTCATATCTGTGATTTAAACAAGCTATTTTTTGAATACTTTACTATTTTTTACTGTTTGCACTTCTTAAAGTCATTTAAAGTCATTTTTATGTTGTTTAACTTTTGTAGGGTACACACTCAAGTACGCTAGCCTGTTTATAGCATTTACAGTGTTTTTTGTGTAAAGTTACTGTTTGTTCTGCAAAAAAAAAAAGTTAAAAAAAATTCTTGTTTACTGCCTTTTCTAAACTAGATTAGTCCAGATTTCAGGTTTTGCTGAATTCTGGGCTGTGGTACAAGTTCCTGTGTTGCCCATATCTTTACTTGGATGAGAGGAAGCTTCTCTGCTCACCAGTGAGAGTGGGGAGCTTTGAGCAGCCTATCTGTCCCTGGAAGAGAGGTCTCAGCCCAACAACTAGTAGCTTATTGGCCGTTTTGGGCTAATTCCTATCTCTTTCAATCTCCCTGCTTTAAAACCCCATTTACTCGGTTTTGTGTCTGTATACAACTCAGCACAGCTCCTTGTGGTGTCCTGCAGAGTGCTACAAGCAGCAGAGAGGCAAAAGAGAGACTTTCAACTGATTAAGTATTTTTTCTCTGCAGTTTCTCACCAAAAAATGAGTTTCTATCTTATCTGTGATTTAAAAATGCTATTTTTTTGAATATTCTACTATTTTTGTACTGTTTGCACTTCGAAAAGTCATTTAAAGTCATTTTTGTGTTGTTTAACTGTTGTAGGCTACACACTCAAGTGCGCTAGCCTGTTTATAGCATTTGCAGTGTTTTTTGTGTAATGTTACTGTTTGTTCTGCAAATAAAACAAAAAAAAAAAACAATTCTTGTTTCCCACCTTTTATAAGCTAGATTAGTTCAGATTTCAGGTTTTGCTGAATTCTGGGCTGTGGTACAAGTTCCGGTGTTGCCCATATCCTTACTTGGATAGGAGGAAGCTTCTCTGCTCACCAGTGAGAGTGGAGAGCTTTGAGCAGCCTATCTGTCCCTGGAGGAGTGGTCTCAGCCCAGCAACTAGTAGCTTATTGGCTGTTTTGGGCTAATTCCTATCTCTTTCAATCTCCCTGCTTTAAAACCCGCATGTGCGTGGTGTTCCACCTGTATCAACTCAGCACAGCTCCTCATGGTGTCCTGCAGAGTGCTACAAGCAGCAGAGAGACAAAAGAGAGACTTTCAACTGATTAAGTATTTTTTCTCTGCATTTCTTCCTGTGCCAGCATTTTCTCGCCGAAAAGCGAGTTTCTAGCATAGCTGCGATTTAAAAAAGCTATTTTTTGAATACTCTACTATTTTTTACTGTTTGCAATTCAAAAAGTAATTTAAAGTCATTTTTGTGTTGTTTAACTGTTGTAGGCTACACACTCAAGTGCGCTAGCCTGTTTATAGCATTTACAGTGTTTTTTGTGTAAAGTTACTGTTTGTTCTGCAAAAAAAAAAACAAACAAAAAAACAAAAAAATTCTTGTTTCCCGCCTTTTCTAAGCTAGATTAGTCCAGATTTCAGGTTTTGCTGAATTCTGGGCTGCGGTACAAGTTCCTTTGTTGCCCATATCCTTACTTGGATAGGAGGAAGTTTCTCTGTTCTCCAGTGAGAGTGGGAAGCTTTGAGCAGCCTATCTGTCCCTGGAGGAGTGGTCTACGTCCAGCAACTAGTAGCTTATTGGCCATTTTGGTATAATTCCTATCTCTTTCAATCTCCCTGCTTTAAAACCAGCATTTGCGTGGTTTTGCGCCTGTATACAACTCAGCAGAGCTCCTTGTGGTGTCCTGCAGAGTGCTACAAGGAGCAGAGAGAAAAAGAGATACTTTCAACTGATTAAGTATTTTTTTCTGCATTTCTTCCTGTGACTGCATTTTCTCACCGAAAAGCAAGTTTCTAGCATATATGTGATTTAAAAAGGGTATTTTTGAATACTCTACTATTTTTTAGTGTTTGCACTTCTAAAAGTCGTTTAAAGTTGTTTTTGTGTTGTTTAACTGTTGTAGTCTACACACTCAAGTGCACTAGCCTGTTTATAACATTTACAGTGTTTTTTGTGAAAAGTTATTGTTTGTTCTGCAAAAAAAAAAAAAAACCAAAACAATTCTTGTTTCCCCGCCTTTTCTAAGCTAGATTAGTCCAGATTTCAGGTTTTGCTGAAATCTTGGCTGTGGTACAAGTTCCTGTGTTGCCCATATCCTTACTTGGATAGGAGGAAGCTTCTCTGCTCACCAGTGAGAGTGGGGAGCTTTGAGCAGCCTATCTGTCCCTGGAGGAGTGGTCTCAGCCCAACAACTAGTAGCTTATTGGCCGTTTTGGGCTAATTCCTATCTCTTTCAATCTCCCTGCTTTAAAACCCACATTTGCTCAGTTTTGCGCATGTATACAACTCAGCAGAGCTCCTTGCGGTGTCCTGCAAAGTGCTACAAGCAGCAGAGAGACAAAAGAGAGACCGTCAACTGATTAAGTATTTTTTCTCTGCATTTCTTCCTGTGACTGCATTTTCTCACCGAAAAGCGAATTTCTAGCATATCTGTGATTTAAATAAGCTATTTTTTGAATACTCTACTATTTTTTTACTGTTTGCACTTCGAAAAGTCATTTAAAGTCATTTTTATGTTGTTTAACTGTTGCAGGCTACACACTCAAGTGCGCTAGTCTGTTTATAGCATTTACAGTGTTTTTTGTGTAAAGTTACTGTTTGTTCTGCAAAACAAAACAAAAAAATTCTTGTTTCCCGCCTTTTCTAAGCTAGATTAGTCAAGATTTCAGGTTTTGCAGATTTCTGGGCTGTGGTACAAGTTCCTGTGTTGCCCATATCCTTACTTGGATAGGAGGAAGCTTCTCTGTTCACCAGTGAGAGTGGGGAGCTTTGAGCAGCCTATCTGTCCCTGGAGGAGTGGTCTCAGCCCAGCAAGTAGTAGCTTATTGGCCGTTTTGGGCTAATTCCTATCTCTTTCAATCTCCCTGCTTTAAAACCCACATTTGCATGGTTTTGCACCTGTATACAACTCAGCAGACCTCCTCGTGGTGTCCTGCAGAGTGCTACAAGCAGCAGAGAGAGAAAAGAGAGACTTTCCACTGATTAAGTATTTTTTCTGCATTTCTTCCTGCGACTGTATTTTCTCACCGAAAAGCGAGTTTCTAGCATATCTGTGATTTAAAAAAGCTATTTTTTTAATACTCTACTATTTTTTACTGTTTGCACTTCTAAAAGTTGTTTAAAGTTGTTTTTGTGTTGTTTAACTGTTGTAGACTACACACTCAAGTGTGCTAGCCTGTTTATAGCATTTACAATGTTTTTTGTGTAAAGTTACTGTTTGTTCTGCAAAACAAAACAAAAATAAAACAAAAAAATTCTTGTTTCCCACCTTTTCTAAGCTAGATCAGTCCAGATTTCAGGTTTTGCTGAATTCTGGGCTGCGGTACAAGTTCCTGTGTTGCCCATATCCTTACTTGGATAGGAGGAAGTTTCTTTGTTCTCCAGTGAGAGTGGGGAGCTTTGAGCAGCCTATCTGTCCCTGGAGGAGTGGTCTCAGCCCAGCAACTAGTAGCTTTTTGGCCATTTTGGTATAATTCCTATCTCTTTCAATCTCCCTGCTTTAAAACCAACATTTGCATGGTTTTGCGCCTGTATACAACTCAGCAGAGCTCCTCGTGGTGTCCTGCATAGTGCTACAAGCAGCAGAGAGACAAAAGTGAGACTTTCAACTGATTAAGTATTTTTTTCTGCATTTTTTCCTGCGAATGCATTTTCTCACCGAAAAGCGAGTTTCTAACATATCTGTGAATTAAAAAAGCAATTTTTTTAAATATTCTAGTATTTTTTACTGTTTGCAGTTCTAAAAGTCATTTAAAGTCGTTTTTGTGTTGTTTAACTGTTGTAGGCTACCCACTCAAGTGCGCTAACCTGTTTATAGCATTTACAGTGTTTTTTTGTGTAAAGTTACTGTTTGTTCTGCAAATAAAACAAAAAAAAAACAAAAACTATTCTTGTTTCCCGCCTTTTCTAAGCTAGATTAGTCCAGATTTCAGGTTTTGCTGAATTCTGGACTGTGGTACAATTTCCTTTGTTGCCCATATCCTTACTTGGATAGGAGGAAGCTTCTCTGTTCACCAGTGAGAGTAGGGAGCTTTGAGCAGCCTATCTGTCCCTGGAGGAGTGGTCTCAGCCCAACAACTAGTAGTTTATTGGCCGTTTTGGGCTAATTCCTATCTCTTTCAATGCCCCTGCTTTAAAACCCGCATTTGCGTCGTGTTCCACCAGTATACCACTCAGCACAGCTCCTCATGGTGTCCTGCAGTGTACTACAAGCAGCAGAGAGACAAAAGAGAGACTTTCAACTGATTAAGTATTTTTTTCTCTGCATTTCTTCCTGTGACTGCATTTTCTCACCAAAAAGCGAGTTTCTAGCATATCTGTGATTTAAAAAAGCTACTTTTTTGAATACTCTACTATTTTTTTACTGTTTGCATTTCTAAAAGTCATTTAAAGTTGTTTTTGTGTTGTTTACCTGCTGTAGGCTACACACTCAAGTGCGCTAGCCTTTCTATAGCATTCACAGCATTTTGTGTGTAAAGTTACTGTTTGTACTGCAAAAAAAATACAAAAAAAACAAAAAAAGTCTTGTTTCCCGCCTTTTCTAAGCTAGATTAGTCCAGATTTCAGGTTTTGCTGAATTCTGGGCTGTGGTACAAGGTCCTTTGTTGCCCATATCCTTACTTGGATAGGAGGAAGCTTTTCTGTTCACCAGTGAGAGTGGGGAGCTTTGAGCAGCCTATCTGTCCCTGGATGAGTGGTCACAGCCCTGCAACTAGTAGCTTATTGGCCATTTTCATATAATTCCTATCTCTTTCAATCTCCCTGCTCTAAAACCCACATTTGCATGGTTTTGCACCTGTATACAACTCCGCAGAGCTCCTCGTGGTGCCCTGCAGAGTGCTACAAGCAGCAGAGAGACAAAAGAGAGAATTTCAACTGATTAAGTGTTTTTTCTCTGCATTTCTTCCTACGACTGCATTTTCTCGCTGAAAAGCAAGTTTCTAGCATATCTGTGATTTAAAAAAGATATTTTTTAATACTCTACTATTTTTTACTGTTTGCATTTCTAAAAGTCATTTAAAGTTGTTTTTGTGTTGTTTAACTGTTGTAGGCTACACACTCAGGTGCGCTAGCCTGTTTATAGCATTTACAATGTTTTTTGTGTAAAGTTACTGTTTGCTCTGTAAAAATAACAAAAAATATATTCTTGTTTCCTTCCTTTTCTAAGCTAGATTAGTCCAGATTTCAGGTTTTGCTGAATTCTGGGCTGTGGTACACGTTCCTGTTTTGCCCATATCCTTACTTAGCTAGGAGGAAGCTTCTCTGCTCACCGGTGAGAGTGGGGAGGTTTGAGCAGCCTATCTGTCCCTGGAGGAGTGGTCTCACCCCAGGAACTAGTAGCTTATTGGCTGTTTTGGTCTAATTCCTATCTCTTTTAATCTCCCTGCTTTAAAACCTGCGGTTTTGCGCACTGCGCGCAGCACCAGTTACGCAGGTTTAAACTATTCCTGGCTCCACAAAGTCTGCTCCTCAATTTATCACTTAGAACTAGTCAAACTCTCAAATTAAGCACTCAACCATCCTTTTACAGCCCAGCACTTACTCAAATTTCTCAGTAAGCACTAACAAATGCTAGCACTGCACCCCCCTTATACTATATAGAAGTAAAAGGCTCCCTATTTGTCTCATCCGGACAATCAATAAAACAGTTCATTAAACTATTCAGGCATGTCCAAAGGGCAGTTTCAGGTCTACACTCCCAGCTGGTGAATCTGGGACTCTTGAGGCAATGTTACAGTTGCCTTATGTACACAGACAACCCTCTCCTCCTTCCAACAAACTCAAATGTATGTGAGAGATGCAACTATACAGGCAAACTGGAGGCCAAGCTCTTTCAACCCAAGACTGGAACAGCCAGTCAGGAGGAGAAGGGAACCTCTTGCACCACACAACCAGTCTCACATAGACCAGTCGTATCTGCACCAGCAAACAGGACACACAAACACGCAAAAACATACTCAGAAGCTCTAAATAAAAATCTGCCAAAGCAGCAGAGACCTCCAAAGCAGACATCCAAGAAATCGCTACCCCACAACAATATTCACGTATCACATACTTCACAAAGTCTGTGTGCCACACAATCGCAGCCCTTAAGGCTAAATAACACACCAAATACACTAGTAATAGGAGACTCTATTGTCAGGCACACTGATGTCCCACTCACCAGACTGAACAAGGAGAAGGTCACTGTAAGCTGCCTGTCTGGTGCCAGGATCCACCACATAACACAAGCACTCAGGTCACTCGAAAGCAAGTACAAATATGACTCTGTTATTGTCCATGTTGGTGTGAATGACCTGAGATGTACCTCCCTGGACTACATGAAAAGATACATAGAGGAGCTCTCTGATCATGTAGCCCAGGCCGGTATGATCCTGACCCTGAGTAGCATCTTGCCCTCACCAAGAATGATGTCACAGTATAAAGACAAAATGATCAATTTTAACAATTGGCTAAACTATTGGTGTCATTTAAAGGGGATCCAGTGTCTGTCAGCCTGGGATGACATGCTCGACAAGCCACGTTGCTTTACTAGAGACAGCTTGCACCTGTCACCCTTGGGCTTTTGAATACTGCCTAAGGCTCTTGCCACCCCCATAGTGCCTTTTTTAGGCAAGGCTCAAAAGACAAACCCACCTCCATAGAAAACACAAGAAACAAAAAACTGAGGGTAATGCGACTCAATGCCAGGTCTAAACTTCAAAATGCACACACTCAAGGCACTCCTCAGTATGAAGAAAATCGATATCTGTGCAGTAACAGAAATCTGGTTCAAGGCTTCAGAGAGCACCCCAGCACTACCAGGCTATAACTCATACCATACCTTTCAGCCCCAGAACCCAGACCGAAATACAAAAGGTGGGGGTGTATCCATCTTCATCAAGGATACCCACACCTCCAGGTTAGCGGCACTGCACGAGGCCTTGGAGACCATCCATGTGCAACTAACAGTGGGCAAAACTGCTTTTCAGTTTGTAGCTTGCTACAGATCACCCACCTTGTCTCAGGTCCCCCACTCGGCATTCCTGAGAACATTGGAGAATATGAAGGTCTCACCAAACACCATGATATTGGGTGATTTCAACTACCCAATCATTGACTGGGAAAACTACTCAAGTCCCAACTCCATTGCTCAATGTTTCCTGGAGTTTATAAACTCAAACACCCTGGAACAACTGGTCACCACTCCAACAAGAGGTGACAACATATTGGACCTGGTCATCACCAACATGGGGACTCAATGTTTCACACCAGAGGTAAACCCCTTGTTGGTAAGATCAGACCATAAACTAATCACACTGGACATCAACATCCCGACCCCACCCCCAGCCAAGGAAACCACTGTGAAAAATTTCTCAAAAGCACACTTCACACTTCTCAAGACAGAGGTGGAATGTTTCAAAGCCCCCGGGCTAATGGAAAATGCTGCCCAAACCGCAGAATCCTTTACAAATGCATTCTATGAGCACCTACAGGAATGCATGGATCGAGCCATCCCAAGTAAAACCAAGACTCATTCCTCCAAAAAGAGGAGACCAGTCTAGTGGGACCCCGGCCATAAATAAGCTATACAACAGAAGGAGGACACTACTACATGATAGAGCAAAATCCCAAAAAGAGAAGGCATCCCTGATCAGTATTAGCAAGAAACTACGATTCCTCATAAAATCATCAAAGGCCAGCTTTGAAAGAAAAATCGCCAAAGACTCTAAAGATAATCACAAGGCCTTCTTTAGCTACATCAAGAATCTAGGTGGCAACTCTCAGATCAGCTCTGAGCTGGTGCAAAATGGCAAAAAATACACTGTACCCACTGACATTGCCAACATCCTGGCTGACAGGTTCAGTGCAAATTTTACCCTGCCTCACCCCCCCCAGAAGGGCCTGTGTCCATCCCAGAAGAATGTAGACCCCCAGACATCACAGACACACAGGTGAAAACAGCCCTCTCCAAAGCCAAAAACACAGCATCAATGGGACCGGATGGTATCCCAGGCTGCGTCTTACAGAAGCTCCAAAAAGAACTAAACCCTCACATAAATTCACTGTTCAAACTCAGCCTTACTACAGGATATGTACCCAAAGAATGGCATACAGCAAGAGTTATCCCACTCCACAAAGGTGGCGCCACAACGGATCCCAGGAACTATTGTCCTATAAGCCTGGCTAGCCTGGTTTGCAAGGCTATGGAGCGCATCATCATGGATCTCATAAACAAAGACATTGGGAACCTCCAGACACTGGACCCTACCCAATTCGGCTTTGTTAAAGGCAGATCTTGCCTCTTAAACCTAGCAGACTTCTTTGAAACAGTTACCAAGGCCATAGACGAGAGAAAGGTAGTCCACACAGTCTACCTAGACCTCGCAAAGGCCTTCGACACAATACCCCACTCTGGCATTTTAGATAAGCTAACCAGCTTGAACATTAACCATTATGTCATGAGATGGGTTGCAAATGGCTCATGGATAGAATTCACATGGTCAGAGTTGCAGGTGCCATGTTCGACTCCAAACCGGTTACAAGTGGCATCCCTCAGGGCTCAGTCCTGGGACCCCTCTTGTTTGGTATATACTTTTCTGAGGTGCAGGCAAGCACGGGAGGACTATGACTGACCAAGTGCGCAGATGATTGCAAACTGGGAGCCATAATCAACTCTTCGGCTGACACAGACATCCTCCAGAAGGGTCTTACAGAGACGAATACCTGGTGTCAGAACCATGGCCTCAAGCTAAATGCCAAAAGGTGCATAGTCATCCCCTTTGGGAAAAACAAAGTGCCCATGAACTACCACATAGGTGGTAATCCACTAATACGGAAGATGTAATTAGGGATTTGGGGACCCAAGTAGATAGCAACCTCTCCTTTGATAATCACATTGACAAAGTGGTTAGAAAAACCTTCTATATAGCCCACCTAATTATGAAAGGGTTCACATCTAGATCAAGAGAGGTCATTGTGCCCCTCTACTCATTGCTCATCAGGCCCATAATAGAGTACAATGCCCCATTTGGGATGAACCTTACCCGACACCTGCAACAGCTGGAAAGACCCCAGAAGTACCTCACCAAGAGGATCGTGGGCCTCAAACAGATGCCCTATGCAGCTCAACTAAAGAAACTCCAGCTCTACTCAGTTGCTTACTGCCTACTCAGAGGTGATCTCTGCCTGATGTACAAGGCCATGTCTAACCCAGAATTAATGGACATGCTCCACCTCAAGAAAACCAAATCCCTTAGAGCTACACGTTCCAGGGATTTAAACTTCAGCGCAACAATAAATAGGACATGCTGGAGGGATAGATTCATATCCCAGAGGCTTCCCTCACTCTGGAATAGAATCCCAATCCATGTTAGGCAGAGCCCCTCACTGACCCTCTTCAAGAGAAATCTTGACGAGTGGATGGGAAATCGTAAATTTACTCCTGAGATCACTTCTATGGCTCTACTGGACAAAGACTCAGGAATCTAATCAAATCTAAAAGGGAGGCGAAAGCCAACACATTCTGGCTAGGCTTATAAATGCCCTAGGGCAGATAGCCTAGTACCTACCTATGAACCTATGAACCTATAAGACAGTCAGTTGTTAGGTCTGACCATAAAGCTGTCTTATTTGAAATGAAATTGAAACCAGAGATCCTTCCCACACAAGATGCCTTTAGAAATTTCTGTAAGACAGAGTAATTTCTCCTAAGTGATACATTGGCAAGCTTCAGATCCATACCAAATGCTGTTATCTCTACTGAATAGAGAGAAATGTATACTACCATGCTACACCAACATGTAAACAGTTACATAGATGTAGCTGTTCTTTGTAGGAACAAGCACAAGGCAAACGTCATAAACAAACCCCTTAGTGGAACCATAATATCAACAAGCTGCACAGTAAAAAGAAGATAATTTTGACCAAAAGTAAGAAGAGTAATTCTCAGAATGATAGACCCCCACAGCACTGAAATAAACAAATGACTCAGTAGCTTAATAAAATCCACCAAATCCAAATTTGTGGCTAAAGTAGCTACCCAAGCCAATGATCATGACAAGGACTTTTTAATTTTGTTCCAAGTCTCCAAAGCACAATGCAGTAATGTGCTGAGCTGGTTGTGAATGATGTTGCCAACCCTGAGGTGCTATCAAAAGTTAAAAAGATTGCATCGATGGGTCCTGACAATATCTTTGGATTCATCTTAAACAGGATGAAGCATGATTTAGCTACCCCACCGATAACAACACTATTCAACCACAGCCTTCATATAGACTCATGAGCTGAAACCAAATGCCAAAAAATGCATTATAATATTCTTTGGTAAGTTATCCACCCCAGGGAACTACCACATTGACAACATGACCCCGAGGACTGGCACAGTTGTCCAAGATTTGGGAACTTACATGGACAGTAGCCTAACATTTGACCAATATGTGTCTACTATCATAAGAATTTCCTTCTGTATTGCATAACATATAATGAAAAGGGATTGTGTCTAAATCTAGAGATGTCATTGTCTCCCTTTACTAAGTTCTCATTACTCCAGTCATTGAGTATAATGTCTCTTTAGCATGTGTCTGTCCAGACACATGCAACAAATGGCATGTCCACAGAGATACCTTACTAAAAGTATATAAGGTCTAAATAATATGTCTTACATGGACCACCTCAAAGCTTTGTCCCTATACTTGATATCCTACTGACAGCTAAGAGGTTACCTGTCTCTGGCATGCAAGACACCTGCCAATCCAACACTGATGGACCTACTGCTTATCATCAAGTCAAATGGCAGCAGAAATGGCTTTTTCCAGAGATCTAAACCATTTCTGCAACATCGACAGAACAGTTTGATGGGACAAGTATATCTAACACACAATACCACTTCTTTGTAATGGACTGCCCATCCATGTAAAATTAAACTCATCCTTGTCCATATTCAGTTGCAGCTTAGATTTATGGATGTGTAATAGAACATTTACCTCAGAATTGCTCCCTGTACTACTAATGGACAGAGGCAGCTCCTAAATGGTTTGCCCATGTAATGATTAACTAAAATTATCTATGTATGATCTCAGTCATTCTCACTAAGGGTAATATATAATTATCAACCATGGGATAGGTAAGGACAGTCTAACACCAGACTGGATAGGTTAATTCAAGCACCAAAAGGGAAATTGAGAGTCGGTGCCATATTTCTTCCTTTTCTTTCCTTATCCTGTATAGCAAATTATTCCTTAATTTAAAGTATGGGTATAGGATGGGGTTGATCTGTCATCTCTTCCTCCTTCTCTTTCTCATCTGACTATATTTTCTCTGACCCCCACTTAATGAAGTCTTTCACTGTGCCCTCTTCAAATTTGCATTATTTGTCTACAGATCTGCCAAGACAGTGTGCTAATGTGACATAGAGGATATAACCTGTTCATCTCTGATTACAGCTACTGGTATTACTTCTTGTAGTCCATCCTATATAGAAGACAACAAAGGCCACAGTGACTTTCTTTGGATATTGGTTTTGGCAATCCTTTTTACCTGTATGTCAGAAATCTTTGCAAGCGCCTGCTGCTGAAAAATCCTGTTTCTCTCTAGCCCTTTTTGTCATTACAGAGGCAATGTTGGACTCTGTTCAGATTCCCTTTCTTTCCCACAAGATTCAATGCTATGGATTTCTCCCTCTCTGTTTCCAGACAGACAAACACCCTTTGTATTTTAATGAATGGAATCTTCTGATAAGATTTCATATTATGCAATATGGATTCTTCCATTTTAGCTACTGCACTCTTTCACTAACTTAATAACTGGGATTTTCTGCTAAGATTCAGCAAAAGGTTTCTGTTAACAAACTGATTATTTTAACCCTGCCTGCCAATGGCAAATTGTATTTCCTTTAGGAGTTTCTACACCTACATTTTTCTGTTTATTAGGACTGTATATTTAACAGCACGTCAGGCTGCTCCTGCCTCCCATTTATTAACTGGGTGCCGGGTGGCTGTCCTTTCATTTTTAACAGGGATATATACCATCCACAGAGTATCTCACATAATGGTGCGCCCTTCCAGCATAATTTCCATAGTACCTTGAGCTGAGTAAAGTCTTGGCAAAGTTTAACATCATGTGCTATTAAGAAACAATACGGAAGGATCTAGTAGTATACTGAACAGAGTTTGAAATTCTTTTGTCATAGGACATTCCATCCTATCTCCATGCACATATCACTTCCATCTTCCTTATGCCATTTTTATATACTTAAAGATGGGCAAATTGTTTCTTATTAAATGTAGTCATGCCTCCAGAATCTAGTAGCCCTTTTACTTATGTTTTATCTACCAATATTATACATTTGAGTTATTTGGTTGTGGCACAGGGAAAATATGCTGATTCTGCTACTCTGAGTTACCTTATCATACTCTATTGGTACTTTTTCATCATTTGCATGTTAGTTAGAAGTCTCATTTTTGATAGACACGGTGTCTGCAATGTATTTACTGGCATATTGGCTACAAATCACATTTTAGGTATACCATTCTTACTACTAGTTGAACGATGTTGTGACGTGTCTTTTCTTCCCACATCTAGAACACACTATTTCAGTTGCTTAAAGTTTTGTTTTGGGTATTTTCACAGAAAACTGCATATTCTTAGCTACAGGCTTAGGTTGCTTAGTTTTAAGCAGTGATTTATTAGCTAGCAAGTTCTTAATTAGTACTTTAAATTTATCAGTACTCTGGGGTCACTCTGAAAAGCCCATTTAAAAATTCAGTACATTACTTGGAAATGCCCTATATCGTTTATCAATGGTTGAAATGTATATTATTTAACTTTTACTATTCAGTTCTGGTTCTAACCATACATATAAAAATACTTTAGATCATATATTTGAGTCCTGTCTTAAAGTGAATGAAATCTTCACCTATGAAATGCCATTGTCTTTTCTTTTTTTTTTGGTTTTTAATGGACCATATAGTCAGCACCTTCCATAACTATACATGTCTCAAGTTCTTCCTGTAAAGTCGTAAAGACAAAATTTTTGCCCAGTTCTCTGGGGTGATATGCTTAAAAGTAAATAGATTTAGTTAGGCAGCATTAGTTTTGAATGACTTTTCTTGTTTTATTTTATTTTGTTTTACTGTTTTCTTACAATACCATGTACGGAAATGGGTTTAGAGTTGCTCCAGACTGGTTAGGGTGTTTGGAATGTGTGTCTGTTTGCGTTTTGTGCATGTAGTGAATGAAGTTTTACTTTAATTTTTAGTGAATATCAAAAATATAAAGTTTAGGTGATTTTAGTAGGAATGAGGATGTATGACATAAGCAGATAAATACTTCATGACTTTCCAAGTTGCCAGTTCAATATTAATCAATAGGATGTTGAATGCAAGAATATAATTGGAGGATGATAATAGTGATGAGTAAGGAGAGACTACTCTGAACTGTATCTGAAACAATAAACTTATATTCATAGGAGTAAAAAAAAAAAAAGCAAATACACTGTTTCCTTATCTCATTCGTGCTAAACTATGCCATGTGGTCAAAAGAAATGCTGCAAAGGCATGCTAAAGCTGTAACTCTAAAACATGTAAAAGTCAGGGGCTGGGATGCACCAACTACCATCTGGTGGTACCACAACCTCTGCAATGTTCTGTCCCACTATGAAATGAAATGTTGGCCTTCAAAACTCAAAAGAGAAAGAAAAATTAGAATGAAATCAGAAAGAAACTCCAGTCAGTGAACAGCTCTTGCACATGGAGATAACTACAGTTTTTAAGAATAAATCTAGGTGTGCAGGAGTACAGTACAGAATCACATTAGAACTACATTTTAAATCTGAATTGACAGAAAACATTGAACAATATGTCAAAGCTTGTATAGCAAATTATGTAAAAGAGGAGAATAATTTAATCACAGTGAACTGGTGATGGCTGACAGTCAGTAACAATTTGAAATGTTTGGACCCGCTGCAGAGAGTCCTGAAACAGAGAGACCAAATGGCCAAAAGAACGAACATAGACACCAAGTCTGAGATAGCCATTTCTTAGAATATTCCCTTTTCCCCAAGCTATGGCAATCTTGGAATTGGCATATATGACTTTGGGTGTTTAGTTTTGATGTGTGGGCGGGGTTTACCCCACTGCAAAAAAGAAGTTTAAAGGAGAGAAGTGATGTTCAAGATTTGGTCTTCTCCTGCACTTGCAATTTTTTTGTCTGTTGGCACTCGGCATTACAAGTGCCAACATTTAAATATGGACCCTGATAGTCTGTTTATACTGATTGAAAGAAAATGCATATGTACCTTTCAGTAGAGTTAGACCTATATCTAGGAAAAGGAATTTAGACAAAGAAAGCTTGTGATGATGAGTAGGACTGCTAGACCTTTAATATCGACTATTTGCAACATGCAGTGTATATCTTTTATGTTTGTTTTCTGTTCAGATTATATGCTGACAGTTTTAATACATAGTTAAATTTCATTGCAGAAAATACATTTTTATATCCCTCTTACATGCATGGTGCAATTTATCACCACAAGTGGCTGAGCCATTTTAATTTATATCCTTAACTAGAATCAATCTTATCTTTTCAATTGGACACAACCCAAAACTGATGCTTACATGTATCAATTTAAGTCACCTCCACACAGTATATTACATTCATGTACAGTCCTCATGTGTGGTGCATCATATGTCATTAACATTTGGCTGCTTCATTTCCTTCCTCATCCCTGTTCCTCCCTCTTGGTTTCCCTTTGAGTTCATCATCTCCTTCCTCCCGGTATGATTTTCTTTTTTTTTTTCTAGTACTCTATTACCTCTGTTCATTGCCTTTTCATTTTTACTTCCCTCCTTTCCTCATTCCAGTTAGTGCCTGACATTTTTACGTCATGTCAAGGAACCACATCTGTAAATCTTGCTCCCATATTGTGTCCCCTTCCAACTTTGAGTGAAAACAGTTTTAACTTTAGTACTCAGCAGTTTGATAATGTTCATTTCCCTTTCTTTCCAGACACAGTCCTCCCTTATGCCACATATACAAAATTCTCAAGTATGCTCTGTTTCCTTTTGAAACATATCTTCCCAAATCATGTACCCCTACTTCCAGACTTCTTGTCCCCACCCACAGTCCCAGAACATGTGCATCATTCCTGCCTTTTCCTCTTGACACTTCCAGAATTGGCTATCCTGCTTTCTGCCTTCCTTTACTGATATCATAGTGGCTAAAATAATATCTGTGCAGTATTTTCAGACATTGTTCTCCCAATCCATGAACTTCCTACATGTGCCTCACAGCATAAATTGTCTTATGTCAGTATCCTGCAACTCCCTTCCATCCTTCCTTCCCCAATTCTATCACATTCTCAATTCTTTGGCCTTGTCTCTTCTTTCCTTTAATGATTCATAGGTCTTTCTAGTCCTTTGATTCCTTAACCTCCTCAGTTTCTTGCAGGATACCTTCTCTCTCTCTCTCCTTTCACTCACCTGCATAGCTCGTTCCTATTTCCTCTCTGTATTCTTTTTCTAGGTAACCGTAAATGCCAAATAGTTCCACCATTGGATCTCTGTTCTTCATTTCTGTATTAACTCCTCCATATTTGTAAATTTTCCCTGCTATCCTTTTTCCTCTTGAGCTATTCCACTTCTCCTCTATATTTCTTAATTTTCCCCATTTTTGCCCTCAACCTTCTGTTCCCCAGAGTTTTATGAGTTTTCCTTCACTCTGATTCATGTAGCTCAGTTCTTTTAGTACATTCATGTTCTTGTAAGCATTTCTGTGTCTCTTTCTGCCATACTCTATTTTTTGTGTAACCTCCTTCTCATTCATTTCTATCCAGTGAATTATGTCAGTGTATATGTTGGGATATGTGGGAGCTCCAACCCCCCCCCCCCCATTTCATATTTATTCTCATTTTTGCCCTGGTTACTCTTTTCCTCTTAATATTATTGACCCTGTCATTTATGCCTTTTACATTTGCTGTAGCCTTTTGTCCCTGGGTTAAATGTTTTAAATGTAACTAGTGGGGCCATGTAGCATGTAGATGTCCACAGAGGCAAGGTGGGGAACAAAAGGTGGGGGAGCCAGTAAGTGGGAATAACAGAATGCCAGTGGTAAGTTCTCTGGAGACAACAGGGGTACTAAATTACCAGCAGAGTTTATATCCGATCTTGGTGGATGGGGAAACATGACCCTGCCATGAGAGACACTGCCTCTAATATAACTATTGTGAAGTCTGCAGTTGTTAAAGAGGAACAGTCCACTGCAGTTAAAGCTTTAGGAGGGATCCCATTCCAAATGCCTTTGACCAGGGTTCACCTTGACTGGGAGGGTGGAAAATAAAGCAAGCAAGTAGGTGTGTTTGAGGATATCCCTGCAGATGTCTTGATAGGGAATGATTTTGACAATACAGTATCTTGTGTGCATGCAGTGACATGCAGTCAGGGTTGGAGACAGGCATGTGGGTTTGGTAGCTTGGGGGAGACACAGACAGACCACATTTCAATCCAGGACTGATGATGTAGCTACTTCAGAGAGGGAGCTACCCTGTAGCAGTGAGACTGAAGGTGAGCAACAGCTGCTAGTGGATACTGATGTTCCCTTGCACAGACTGCAAGGGCAGAGATGAGTAGTAGTACCCAGGCTGACAGTGAGGCACTGCTGTCAGAGGATACCAGACTTCCTGTGGAGGGGGAGCTGGGAAGAGTTACAAAGAGAGAGTTGAGACAGGCTCAGCTCTCATACCCTACATTACAAGGCTTGAGGGAGGTAGCTAGGGAGGCACCTGATTCTGAAGGAAAAAAACATTCTGTATACTGGAATAAAGGGGTGAGGTAATACGGCAGTTGCTAATGCCCAGAGCCTACCATCTGGCACTTGTATCTATAACCCATGGCATTCCCTTTGTAGGTCGTATGGGCATAAAGCATACCAAGAGACATATTATGCAGAACTTTTATTGGCCTGGGATTTCCATGGATGTATCAGGGTACTGCAGGACCTATGGGCAGTGCCAAAAAGTAGGTGAGGCAGGAGACAAGGTCAAAGATCCTTTGATACCTTTGCCTGTGAATGCCAAAAAGTAGGCGAGGCAGGAGACAAGGTCAAAGATCCTTTGATACCTTTGCCTGTGAAAGAGGAACCATTTCATCAGGTAGCTATGGATATTGTGGGGCCTCTGAGTATCCTAAGGTCAAGAGGGAAGAAGTATATCCTAGTGGTAGTAGATTATGCTTCAAGGTACCTTGAGGCAGTGGCTCTGTCCTCCATTGAGGCAGAAAAGGTGTCAAATGCTTTGCTAGACATTTTCGGCAGGGAAGGTTTCCCAAGAGAAATACTGACAGATGTGCCAATTTCATGTCAGTCCTGCTGGCTTATCTGTCGGAGTGCTCTGGAGCAAAGCATCTAAAGAACATCCCCTACCACCCCCAGACTAATGGTCTTGTGGAGAGGTTAAACTCTACCCTAAAAACCATGCTAAGGGTATTTGCAGACCAGTTTAAGAGAGAGTGGGACAAATATTTGCCCCATCTATTGTTTGCATACAGGGAGGTGCTCCAGGAATCCACAGATTTTTCACCTTTTGAGTTGCTGTATGGGCATAGAGTGAGGGGACCCTTAGATTTGATTCATGATGATTGGGAGGATGAGTGTGAATCTGACAAGGAGTCTGTTGTGGCATATGTTATAAACCTCATGAGGAGGCTTAGGGAGCTCATGGACTTGACCCATGAGAACTTGACAAGAGCACAACAGCAGAAAAAAGGTCTGGTATGACAAGAATGCTCGAGTCAGAGAGTATGCTGTGTGGCAGTAGGTGATGGGTCTCATTCCTGTCAGACACAATAAACTGCAGGCAGCTAGGGAGGGACACTTCAAGGTGGTAAGGAAGATCAGTGATGTTAACTACATGATAGAACTACTAAGCAGGAGGCAGGGGCCAAATTGTACCATGTTAACATGATGAAGCCTTACCATGATAGAGAGGCCCTTCTGCTGAGTATTTGCAGTGGATGGCAGGGGTAGTCTCAGGGGGATCTGGTGACTGATCTGCCCAGTGAGGCTCGGGCTAACTCCTCAGTGGAAGGGGTAGCAATAGCCCAGTGACTATCCCCTACCCAGGTTTGAGTAATCCAAGCAGTGTTACAGGAGTTTGTGGACATGTTCACTGGGAAACCACTTGGTGCAGCACCATGTGGATACAAGGCCCCAAAGACCTATAAAGCAGACCCCTTACAGGGTACTTGAGTGAGTCAGACAGACTCTGAGGGCGGAGATACAGGAGATGTTGGAACTGGGAATAATCCTGGAGTCCAGCAGTCCCTGGGCCCCCTAGTTGTGCTAGTACCAAAGAAGAATGGCAGTACCAGGTTCCACATGGAGTACAGGAAGCTGAATAGTCACACAGAGTCAGATGATTACCCCATGCCTAGGATATATGAAGCCTTAGAGTAGCTGGGTGGGGCTAAGCATCTGACCACTATTGACCTTACTAAGGGCTACTGGCAGCTACATGTCAGCCTTTATGACTCTTTTCAGCTTGTATGAGTTCATGAAGATGCCATTTGGGATGAAAAATGCCCCAGAGACTTTCCAGAGGCTGGCAGATCATGTCCTAGCAGGAGGAGGAGATTATGCCCTTGCTTATCTGTATGGTATTGCAATCTACTGCTATTCTTGACAAGAGCACCTTCAGCATGTCAGGTAGGTGCTGGGCAGACTGCAGATGGCAGGGTTGACCATTATGCCCAGTAAGTGTCAGGTGGGTATGGTAGAGGTCCCCTATCTGGGACATAGAGTAGGGAGTGGTAAGATCAGGCCAGAACTTGCCAAAGTGGAAGCCTTTCAGGCATGGCCTGCCACTGTTTTCAAAAAGCAGGTGAGGGCATTCCTAGGGACAGTGGAGTACTATAGAAAGTTTGTCCACAATTATAGTATCATAGCTGCTCCCCTCACAGACCTGACAAGGAAAAACAGGCCAGATAAGGTAGTGTGGATCCCATCATGTGAACAGGCATTCCAGAAACTTAATGGAGTTGGGACTACCCCCTGTGTTACCCAGCCCAGATTACAGCAAATAATTTGTTGTGCAGTTGGCTGCTTCAAACCATGGGGTGGGGGCTGTACTTAAACCATTAAAAGATACCCCACAGCTCTGAGTAAGACTGGAGACTCTGGGTCTGGGGCAGAGCCTTTGTCCATTAGCTCAATGAAAAGAAGGGAGGCCCCAGGCATTGCCATAAACATTTGGATGCGTACTGCAGCTGTCTGTGCTAATTTCCTGTCTCAGCTTCAAAGGGGAATACTGTGGGTACCGAGAGCCAGGTGACCAGATGAGGTCATTTTGTCAACCCTCTGAAAATTATATTTTAGATATGACAAAGAGAAATGTCAGAGTATTGAGTATTCTGTTTTGGGAAACCTGACTAGAAAGACCCTCACCCACACCATCTTGCCTTGTAGTAGTAAGTAACTTAACTAGGGAACAGTAAAAGTCTCTTAGATTCAGTCATGAATATAGTGGAGCTTAGTTTAGATATTGTTTTTCTTTATTTGTCTCAGTCTGTCCATCAATGTTCTTTTCAATATTTGATTTGAACTCTGTGGTTTACTGCAAATATATATTCAGTATTTTCATGATAATTTATTATTTATTATCAAATATATTTAAACTTTTATTTTGTGTGGTCCCTGTAGAAAGTATCTAACCTTTGAGAGTTCTTATATTTATTTGGTGACCCTGTTTGGGCCACTCCAGAAGGACTAGCTGTCTTGGTGAACTTCTACCATTTGTATTAGTATTAATATTACACAGTGTAATTGGATACCCTTTTAAGAGGCTTATAGTAAGTGACTGGTGGCAGTGATAACTACCTTATAGTCTGGGCAAAGTTGGTAGAGCAGGTAATCTATGCCAGCCTTTTCCAGGTGTGTGTGTGTGTGTGTGTGTGTGTGTGTGTGTGTGTGTGTGTGTGTGTGTGTGTGTGTGTGTGAAAATTTTAATCTTAAAGAGTGTGTGTGTTAGCAACTTGGGGCAGGAACATGAAGCACTGGGTTTACAGAGAGGGTGCTGGAGGACTTGGCTTGGACACTCAGCTGAGGACCTAACCCTATAGCTGTACCAGTGGGATGTCTTATTGGGGACCTGGATGGAGACAGATAAAGAGGCATCCAGACCTTGGGCTGAGTGTGTTCTCTGTGTGCTCTTAAGGGAAATTGCACTTGATGCTGAGAAGTCTGCATCTAGAAATACTGAGTGTATCCATTTATATTCCAAGTGCATGTCCCTCTCCAGTGTCAGTGTTGAGGACTCAGGCTCCTTGATTACTGACCTAACATGGGGATGACACATAGCAGTGGGCATCACACTAACTTATACATGTTCTTCAGGAACAGACATGTAGAACAGTAATAATTGTTGGTATTCTGTAAGTGGAATTCAGCACTTCTTTCCCAAAAAATGACCAATTTGTGGATAGTTTAAGAGGGACAGTGTTAAAAGAGGAGTAGAAATCAGGGCCAAATGATAAGGTTTTCATGACACATAAGCCAGAATCACCACCTGCAAGAATCAAACCCATGCCATCAATGTCAGCAATTAGCTGGGTATTTACTGGGTGCAACAAAGAAAGACGTATCACATAAGCATCTAGTGGAACACCTTGAAGGGAAGTGTGCACTATCAAATCCTAATTGGTATACATTTCAAAGAAAATATTTGGGTATGGCCTACCAGATGTGTGGGATCTCACTTTGCCGAATGTGATACTCCTGACTAAAGCATCCCTGGCTGATGTAAGTATCGGCCTAACAACATATGCAGTCACCACACTATTATAAGTGGATTCCCTTCACACATCTGGGTATCACATGCACCTGACAAATTTAATAATATTGTCTGAAGCATCTACAATTGATGTGTGAATTAAGAAGTGATCCAGTATAATGAATTGTACAGCAGTATGTGAGGATGACTGCAATGCACCAACTATGCACATATTTATTTAGTTATTTATTTATTTATTTATTTACATTTGTTGACCGGGAGCGTCCGACTGGACGTTGGTCCATTTTCAGCGGAGGCCCGGGGGGAAAAGCTCCACAGTTAACACATACAGACAGTAGTTACATTGGATTTACATAGCAATTAACAATTTGATTAACATAGCAATTAACAATTACAAACATAGTTACAGATGAAGAACATAGTACATCAGTAGACAACTAGAATCTTTATAATCTGCGAAGTACATAACAGACACTAACAATTGTTACAATAAGAAGTTCCTGCTGTATAATAAGTAGTAAGTTTATGAGCATCTGAGCTTGCTATAATCAAGGTAGTTAGTGGGGTGGAAAGAAAGGTAGTGGGTGGATGGGGTGGGTGATATTGGAGTGGAAGTTACAAGGGCATAGCCAGTATGTTTTTATAAAGTACAGCAGTGCAAAGTCAAGTGTCAATGATCGAGGAAGCTTTCACTGTGATATTGTACACATACCAAACAATACATGAAGTACCCTCTATAAGCATGTCAAACCTCAAGACATGTGACACATAATGACTGCCCCACTGATGTTGCCTTTCAAAATGTTATACTGCCATTAAATACTGACATACATCCATATGTATTTATGCAAACTATCAAGTGGCAATTCTTATGTGATGTAGTGGTATGCCTGTGATGCAGTACAGTCACTCTATAGATGTAAACAGGCTACAGTTTCACTTCATAGGTTCATATGTTCATAGGAGACTACTAGGCTAAAGGCCCAAAAGCTCATACAAGCCTAACCAGATTTAACTTGAGTTTAACAATTTTCAATATCTAGGTGAGTGAAGTTCACAGAGGTATAAGCCTGTGCTATGGTAAGTAAAACCAATGGCCTCTGTCCATGAGGTTCATGAGTACTACACCGTAAGTAAATTTACAATTACACATCCATTGATCTAGGCTGTGTTTGAAGACCGTCAGGGAAGGCCTTTGCTTTATGTGAGTGGTAAGCTTGTTCCAGAGAAGGTGTAGTTTTTGAGAGATGTATCTATCTATCCAACATGATTTATGACAGAGGTTAAGATCCTTGGAAAGAGTGACCCTCACGCAATTTTCATTTACAAATGTTCCATCAGGGCCAGACTGGACACTGGCTTGAAGGCCAGACACAGTTCACTCCTTAGTAGTCTATAGGAGACAGAATACAGTGATGGGGCTTTAAATCTTTGCATGTAATACTTACTTTTTATAATCTGTATCTTCTTGGTGAGAAAACTCTGGGTTTGCTCCAGCTGTTGCAGATGTGTGGTGAGGTAAATGCCAAAGGATGCATTGTACTTGGGTATTTGTGAGAGGAGGAATAAGAACAATGGAATTGTAATGTACTTTGATCTGGATGCCGTGCCCTTACTTTTAAGTTGTGCCACATGGAAGGAATTTCTCACTACTGTGGACACAGGGTGGTTGAAGCTCAGATTAGAATCAACCTGAGTACCCAGATCACATGCCACTGGGTCTGCTCTTAACAGACGTGGTGTCTATATTGCAATTAGGTATGTTATTTGCTTTACAAAAGGGAATAATTATGATTTTTTACATTTATTTTACCTCCATGACTATGGAAACAATCATTTGTGTGTGTTAATCCTTTCTGGAGTATATACATACCGTTCATGTATTCCATGATTGCCCCCAATTGCAGTCATCAACAAACCTGGTCAGACAAAGACTGTCTACATTTACATTGACTTATGAGAAAGAAATACTGAGCAGGAAATGTCTAGTACAGAACACTATTATATGTCTCTGGTGACTGTCCTCTTCCTAGAGGTGAATTCACCCACTTTAACAGTATGTGCACTGTCAGTGGAAAATTTGGCTACCCATCTGGAGAAGTAGGGGTTTATGCCCAGTCAAGACAGTTTCTGTCTAAAAGCTAAGTGAGGAATTGTATAAAATGCCTTGGCCAATTCAAGTTAGGTGGGATGCAGTTTTTCCCTCATCCATGGTCTTGGTGACCTTCTTGAAGAAGTTAACCAAATTTAACAGACATGCTGTATCCTTAAAAAATCTGAACTTTGTTCCAGAGTTGGGAGATTTACAATGTCCTTGCTGATAAGGTTCACGATGAATATTTCCATGGCCTCACTGATGAGGCCATTCAGTCTTTTATGTCTATAATTCTATGTGTATGTTGATGGTCCCCCCTTGACCATCGGGATGACTGCTGCTCTCCATCATTCTGATGGAACATAGTCTGTCTGGAAGGTGTGGGTAAATAGGGATGCAAGTGGGTCTACTATATCAGATTTGAAGTTATTTCAAAGGAAACCTGGGTTGTTGTCAGGGCCCATTGTTGCCGTATTTTTAGCCTTAGAGAGCACAGAAATGTCAGCTCTCTTGAGATAACAGGCTGAGGAATGGTGGCAGATATACTTTGAGGGACAACTGGTGGGGACATGGAGGTGAAGTTTGATCTAAATCTGTTTCCTCTAGTTGAGTATGGGTGGTGCCATCCACAACCAGCTCTGCACATAGCTGGGTTTTCTCCTTAAACGTTCAGATGTAATTTCAAAATGCTTTGTAATATTACCTCCAAATGTTTGGTATGACTCACATGTAACACAGTGGAACTTCTAACTCAGCTATACAACTCAACCTACTTCATGTCATTACATCAGTTGTACATCATATGCCGATATGTGTATCAGTCGAAATGTGTGAGTGAGGACCCTGACACGATATATGGATACATTATTACTGAGGTGGATGTGGTTCATGCAGACCATTTAATGACACAAATGCTGACAGTCCCAAAATGCTGCTGTGGAACACCTGAATAATCATTGTGAATAGCAGCACAACTGTGCATACAATGAATTTCCCAAGGCTGCAAGTGAATTATATATTGTAATATGTTTGTGTATATAACAGCATTACAAATGTAGATGAACCTAGGTGTATGTGCTCAGGTAATCAGTATGATGTAATATTGCTGCATGTCAGATAACATTTCCACATGCTAGGTACACACATGCACACCTGTGACATACTGCAGCTGTCACTGTGATGGCTGAATGAAAACTGTGTCAAATGTTGATACAATCCACTACAAGAAGGGTCTATATTAGAACACTGAATGTTCAAAATTTTGAGTGTTCTAATATCAAACCCTATGAATTGAAAATTTAAAACATCGAACATACAGAACAGCAAATTTTTTCCTAGGGAAAAAATTGCTGTTCCAAAACACATGCACACAACACAAGCACACCAAACAAACAGCAATCCGCACACATACACCTAAACTCTTACACCTCAACCTACACTGAACTATACATACACCACTTAACTATCCACTTACCTTAACCCAAACCCTAACCCTGAGGTCCGTCACTATTGCACACCTCACCCGTGCCCTAACCCTAACTCATCTACCCCGCCCTGACCCTCACGTCCACACAATCGCACACTTACCTGTCCCGCACCCTAACCTTAACTCACCTAACCCACCCTAACCCTCACGTCCACACAATCGCACACTTACCTGAACCCGACCTGTAACTTTCCACCACAGCGCTGAAAATACTGAAGCAATAGAAATGGACAAACAAATTCTTTCCCTAGGAAAAAATTTGGTTTTCTGTTTGTTCGATATTTTCAACTTTCGCTGAAAATGGGTTGATATTAGAACACTCGAAATTTTGAACGTTCGGTGTTATAATATAGACCCTACAAGAACACATGCCTTAGTAAGGTAACAGTGTACATAGCACCATCCCATGTCAACAATTCTCAAGAGGCATATTACTACAGCTGTTATGGAAGGAGCATGTAATCAAATGGCAGCAGCAGACATCAATGCAGTAGCACAAATCACAGATTGTAATACAGTGTCGTAGGGCTACAGTACACCTCAACATAGCACATGTGGATGACAACAACACTGATACATGCGATCTTCAGAGGGTCATAAGGCATTACTAGGCTAATGGTCAAGAGCACATGGAATCTAAGCCATTATTATACTATTTAAACAAAAATTGATACATCTATGTGATGGAAGATATCAAGTGTATGTGTGTATGTGTCCATGTGTTTCATTTGATTGCACACTGCCTCTGTCCATCATATGTAACATGTGCACCACTCCATGAAGAATTATCTATCACACATCCAGTGGTCTGGAGATGGCTTGCACAGGGTACTGTAGGGCTCTGCTTCATGATGTGTGTATTCATCTTTGAAATGATGACATCTTCAGTGTTCCACAGCAAGGATGTTACCTGTACAGCGGGAACAGGGGAAGTTGGATTCATGGGGCTACATAAAATGTTCTCCTGAGAGGGAGTCAAATTAAAAGAGATTTGAAACATCATACAATGACCTTAATATACCACCAGCCACGAACATACAAAAGCCAACTGCAATCTCATTTGAACACAATACCTTTGGAGGTACACAAGCTGGCTTCTATACAACATAAGACTAGTGCCACCAGAGATGTTTGACCTTAACAGTGTCAGAGTGCACTTTAAAGAGGATGACATCATCATTGTCTGCTGAGGTGCTAGGCTCCATCAAGTCACTTAAGTACTCATGTCCTTTAACCATAACTACCAGTATGACTCTGTCATAGTCCATGTGGGGGTGAAACTGGATTGGGAAGATGGCAACATTTTGTGTGGCAGTGGCATCTCTGGCTCCCAATGTGTGTGGTGTGTTTTGTGTTGGATTTTTCTGACTGTGGTCCAATGGATGGTTCATTTCATCTAGTCAAGTGTGTGGTTGACTACATCCATGGTGTCCGTGGTGTCCATAGTGCCCTTGTTGCTTTGTTTTGGGGTCGATTAACTGATCATGGAAGTTTGGGCCTTCAGTGGTGAGTTAAGCGAGGTGCAGAATGTGAAAGGTGGAAATAAGACTCTTGGCTGCCATGTTTGGTTTGGAAGACCAGAGTTAGATTGTTGGGCTGGGGAGAGATGGACTGGATTTGGAATCTGCCGCTGATGTCAGAGATGGAGCTGGTAACAGTAATAGTGTGGATGGTGAGTACTGAAGAAGAGTGTTGGGCTGGTTGTGGCCTTTCAGGCCTTCAATTAGTAATTGATGATTGCACATGGCAGAAGTCTGGTTTTTGTATGCTATTTTTTTTTTTGGAATTAGATTGCTCTGTGGTGTCAGAGGGGACTGGACTGGAACTTATGATGTTGCTGGTGTTTGGATAGAGTTATGGTGGCAGATGTGGACAAAGTGGATTGCTCTAATTCATGGGATCATGCATGGTTGATGGATACTTGATGGATACTTGTGTGTCTTCTGTTGGCTTGGTCACTGTGGTTGTTAATGTTGTTGTACTTGTGTATTTGTTTCTGTGTTGCTGTGCTTTTCTGTTTGCACATGACCTTCGAGAATGCAGTTTTGTTCAGCTGTGCACTTGTGTATGGTCTGAATGACAATAAGGTTACCTTTCACTTTTTTGACTTTTGATTGACTTGAGACATATCTCACTGGACTATATGAAGAGAGACATGACTAAGATCTCAGATTATGTGTCACTGGCAGATGTAAGCCTAGCCTTAAGCAGCATTATACCTTCTCCAAGGATGATGCCACAAAACAAACAAAAAAATGATTGATTTTAACAACTGGCTTAGCTTCTTAGCTTCTGGTGTCAGTCCTAGTGGATCCAGTATCTGTTAGCCTGAGTAGACATGGTCGACAGACCATGCTGCTTTGCCAGAGATGGTCTATACCTGTCTCCTCTATACTTTTGGATACTGGCAAAAGCATTAGCCAACTCTAATGTGCTTTTTTGAACAGTAAAAACTAAAAGAAAAACCTAGCCAAGCTAGATTTACCACTGTGTGATTTCTTAAAACCTCTTGCATTAGAGGTAACATGGGATATATGGAAATGACCCCTTAAATACATCATGTGTTTCAGCTATATGGAAATCCTGAATGCCCACAACCTTTTTTTCTTTTTAAGTAGTTTGCTATGGAGAAATTCAGGCCAATAAAGCCAAGCCCAACTAGCTGTGGACATGCATGTTTCAGCCTTTTTATGGCCTCTTCAGCACAGCATAAGTGGACTGTTTGGCTAACATTTGGAAACACAGGGTTGTTGTAACCAGCTGATGTCCATAACCATTAGGGTGTCTGCAAAATAGCCCAACTAACAAACTAAAACAATGAGTAACAAGGTCACACAGAAAAAAAAACAGTCAGTAAAAACTAAAAGAAAAAAACAGCCAAGCTAAATTTTCCACTGTGTGATTCCTTAAAACCTCGTGTATTAGAGGTAACATGGGAAATATACAAATGACCTCTTAAGAACATCAGATGTTTCAAACTTTTTCAATTTCTGCAAGTCTTTTGGGTTTCTAATACCATGATGGGAATGGACCCCATTCCTAATTCAAAGTACAGTTTACGTTCATGAAATTAGTATTGTTTCAGTCTTTGATGTCAGCCAAAAATGCCCTTTGGAGCACCCACAATGTGCCCAGTAATGACGACTCCTGCAATTTGTATGGAGTTACATGGATTGGTAACATATCTAAATATGATTGTAAATTCTTTTTTATAAGACCTGTTGCTACTACTACTATTGGAACTGTCTGGGTATCTTTCTTCCACATTGCTCTCATTTCTATCTACAGATCCTGGTATTTTATGATTTTGTGTCTCTCTGTATGCAAGACACTATAGTCACTGGGTGTGGCGATTTCAATGATCAATGCTACTTTTGCCTTCTTTTCTTGGACCACTATATCCGGTTTTCTAGCATCTATCTTTTGAATTGTTGGTAATGGGTGATCCCATGTGATATAAACTTTATCATTTTCTATTAATCTTTGCGGCTCATGTTTCTAGTGTTTTTCAGCCACTTTGATACCATAATGTTTGCACAATCCCCGGTGCAACAGTCTTGCCACATTATTATGCCTTTCAGTATACAGTACTTCTGCCATTAGTGTGTAGCAACCAGCAACAAGGTGTGTGACTGATTCCAATTCGGTTTTCCAAAACCTACATTTGTCTGTTTCTCCCACATGTTCAATGGACTTTGTAAACCAGCGTGTACGTTGCCCACTATCTTGGGCTGCCAATATTAACCTTTCATTTCTTGGTTTGAATTTGCCTCTCGTTAACCATTCCTGCATTCGTTCTTGATCAACATGAGGCTCTTCCAGGTGTTTTCTATACTTGCAACTATATTTATGTTTTTTTCCACATTTCTTGCCTTCTCATCTGGTCCTTCACCTTATATTCTTTCTTTTGTTTTTTTGGCACATTCAGTTGCTGCTGGTTTTTATCTACTTCTGGTTTGATTTCCATTCCTGTTTGACTTTGATATGCTTCTGCTAAATTAAGCAGGGAAGTCATCTTACATTTATTCTCCTCATGTTTCAAAACTTTCCCTACATCTGGGTCTTGTGAGGTCAACAGATATGTGTGGAGTCCCACGATTGCAGATCTATACATGTAATCAATTTTAAGGAGGCCCATCCCTCCATCAGCATGGGGAATATATAATCTTAGTATACACTGATTTTTATAAATCATTTGGTGAGCATGAAGCATCCTTCTTGTTTTAATATCTAATCTACCCAACACTTTTTGGGGCCAGTCAATCACTCCAAAACTGTACATTAGGACAGGAAGAGCAAATTGATTTATAGCTTGGATCTTGTTCCTAGATATAAATGATGTTCTCAGGATAAATTTAAGTCTTCTAAAGTATTCCTTACTGAGTTTTATTCACATTTGTTCATGTTTTATTGCTGATCCTTCATCAATTCCCAAGTATTTATACACTCCCTCTTGCTCAAGTTCTTTTATATCAATTTCTTGTCCCAAACTGATGTTTTCCTGGTGTTGCAGTTTTCCTTTTTTAAAGGTTGCTTTTGCACATTTATCAAGACCAAATGACATTCTAATATCATCTGAAAAAGTTTTGATAACTTGCAGCTGTGCTTTCAGTTCCTCATCTGATGAGCTATACAGTGTTAAATCATCGACAAAGAGAAGATGAGAAGTTATTAGACTTTGTTGTTTTCTAGGAGCCAAATTATAGCCATGACCTAAGCTGTTAAGTAAACAGCTTAATAGATTAATGGCAAAGCAGAATAGCAATGGTGACAGAGAGTCACCCTGGAATATCCCCCTTTGAATTTTTTACCCTGGGGTAATAATCTGTCCTTTATCATGGCTTAATTGCAAAGTGGTCTGCCATTGTTAAATGGTTACTGTAATGTAGCCAATCAGTGTAGGGTGTATCTTATACATTTTTAAGCACTCTTTTATCCATGAATGTGGGATGCTATCAAATGCTTTTTTGTAGTCAATCCGTGCCATATTTAGATTCTTCCCCTTTTTACAGTTCTCCACTATAACTAACAAAAAATGATCCTTTTTTCCATATGACTTTCTTTTATTGCCCTTTTGTTCTATTGCCATAATTGAGTTTTCTTCTAAATGACTATAAACTCTGTTGGCGTCAATTTCCATGTATAGTTTATACGTAATCAGAAGGCAAGTTATCGGTTTCCGCTATATGGCAGTTCTGAATGCCCATGACTTTTTTCCTTTTTAAGTCTGTTATGGGCAAATTCCGGCCAATAGTGGAAAATCTAGCTTGGATGGGTTTTTCTTTTAGTTTTTACTGATTGGTGTTTCTGTGTGACCTTGTTACTCATTGTTTTAGTTTGTTAGTTGGAATATTTTGCAGACATCACCAGCAGCCAGGGCAACGCTACCTGGTGTGGATGGACCAGGTAGTGTAGGGGCTGCAGAGGCAGTGCTGCCAGGTTGTGTCTCAGAGGTGCTGGGCATTGGTGCGACAGCAGGTGGAGGGTTGGCAGGCTGAGCCACAATAGTTGGCCTACCTCCCTATATTGAAAAGCATTTGGTATATTGGCAGAAAAGTATGACATCAGAACATTCTGTTTCCATTAAAAAGAGCAAGAGAAAGCTAAGAGGCTGGGGTGAGACACAAAAAAAATAGATGATTAGAGCCATTATATCACATTCATGGTTTATTACAATAAATATACTTTTATTATTATATTATACAGCTTTCCCAATCCAAGAAAGGATTGTGAATTGTTGCAAGTAATACTTGGAATATGCATATGTTATTTATTTATTTATTTTACATTTGTTTACCCGGAAAGTCCAACTGGGAAGACATTGCCTGTTTTCAGTGGAGGCCCAGGAAGAAAAGCTCCACATAGTACATCACGTTACAATAATTTTCATGAGCATACAATACAGAAAGACATGCAACATAATCACAGTACAAGCAATTTTCAAAAATTCTATACAAAAAATATACAACATAGTCCTTTTGAAAAACATTAACAATACATAGAAAGTAATATACTTGTGTTTGATGTCAGAAAGTGATACACTTTGAAGTATCATGTATGTTGATACAGTAGAACTTTTTTATTTAATGCACCATTTGCAGTTGATAGTGAGAAAAAAATAGGTATTTATTAGGTCAGTCTGGGTTTTGATAGTTGCATGTCCAGGAATTGGATCGATAGGACTTCAGTTGACTTTTGAAGTTAAATTTATTGTTTTGCATTCTGATTTCATTGGGGAGGGAGTTCCAGATTTTGGCAACTGCACTTGAGTAAAGGAAGTCACCAGACAAATATTTGCTTTTAGATATTTCTACTAGCAATTTTTTCTGTGGCTCTTAGTTGGTGGTTATTGTTGTAGAGACTGAATAGGCCTGCTAGAGCTGGTACTTTATTGGGGTGATAGACCATTTGGTGTGCCATAAGTTGGTTAAAGTGTAACAAGGTAGGTAATTCTAACCAGCCTAATTGTTTAAGGGCTTGACAGTGATGAGATCGGTAGGAGTTGGTAGCAAATTTTGCTATTTTTGTTATAGCAAACGGTTAATTTGTTTAAGTCACCTTTGTTTAGGTTGGTTAGAACAGGGGATGAATATAGTAATGTGGAGAATAGTTGATTTCTCCCTATGATAGCTTTACTGTCAGTGGTCAGGTAGTTTTTACATTGATAAAGGGTGCCAAGTATTTTATGAACTTTAGTTATAGTCTGGGCTATATTTTTACCTAATTTCAGATTTTGGTCAATTATTATTCCTAGTAGTTTGGTTTGTGGCACTGGGGTGATGAGGGTGTTATCCTTAGAGGATATTTTAAAAAGGGGGGTTGGGGTCAGTATTCTTGGAGGAATATAATAGCATGAGCTGTAAGGATTCCTGTTTTTTTCTTGAAGAATTTGGAGATAGGGAGATGAGCAGATTAGTGTGGTGTCATTGGCATATTGTACGAAGTTTGTTTGATGGGTGGCTGTGTCTAGGCTGTTTGTTGAAATGGTGAAAAGCAGGGATCCAAGTATAGATCCCTGTGGTACTCCTCGGGTAACTGGGAGGAGGGGAGATAGAGAGTCCATCCATTTAATGGCCTGCTGGCCATTGGAAAGATAGTTTTTAAACCAGAGCAGGGTGGATTTATTGAGAATGTGTTCAGAAAGGACAGTTAGAAGTTTGTTGTGAGAGACCATATCAAATGCTTTAGACAGGTCTAGAAAGACAGTTGAGATTAAGATTACCTAGAGTAGGTTCCATTGATGATTGACATTGGTAAAACTGATGAGTGCAGTGGTAGTGCTATGGCATAGGTGGAACCCATGTTGTGTTTTGGCAAGAAGGTTGCTGGATAAGAGGTAGCTTAATATCTGGGAGTGAATACATTTTTCCAATATTTTTGACAATGGGGAGAGTATGGCTATTGGTTGGTAGTTAGATAATTCAGTTGAGGTACCACCTTTATGTAATGGAATTATGTGAGAGATTTTCCAGAGGGAAGGTACAGATTGTTCAGCTATGGATATGTTAATTAAAAAGAAAACAGGATATGCAATGGCTTTGGTGGCAATCCAGAGGTATTCAGCTGGGAGTTTGCTGCTGCAATGGTAGTGGGTTTTAGTTTGGACAGGTGTTTATGAATGAGACTGGTTGTTACTGGTTTGATTGAAAAGAGGTTCTAGTTGTTTGGGGGATTATGTAGATCTGGGAGACTAGTGGTGGAAGAGGGAGTAATCAATTTAAGAACTGAGTTGGAGAAGTAGCCATTGAATTGAGTTTCTATGTTGATGGTGGTATCGTTTGTGTTTGGGAGTGGCGTAGTACTTTTACCTGGCTGCAGAATTTTGTTAATGCCTGCCCAGAATTTGTGTGGGTTTCAGTTTTATTTAGTCTGGATATCAGAGTAGTGGGTTTTTTATCATTCCTTATGATTCCTTATTTGTCTTTTTGCTTTATTTTTTTTTTCAAGAAATAATTGTCTATTTGAGTTAGTTTTATTATTATGCCAGGTATCTCAGGTCTTATTTCTTTCTTTTAGAAGTAGATGAGTGGTTTTGGTGAGCCAGGGGGCATAGTTGTATTTAGCTGTAATAATTTTAGGAGGTGCTAGCTGATTAAGTATATCTAGAAAGGTGGAATTTAAGTGGTCAACTGCCATGTCCAATGGAAGGTAGGTAAGTGGAGACTAATTGCAGTAGTTTAAGGCCGTTATGAAGTCTTCTGATTTGAAGTTTTTAGTGCAGCATATTTGTTTGAAGGAATATTTTTGTGGGTTTAATGTGTTGTCTTAGTAAAAAAAAGGTAGGGAGGTGATCACTTAGAGTGTTGGGTAGTATACAGAAGTGCTGTGCTGAGGAAGGACGGTTAGTAAGGATCCAGTCAAGTATGGGCTCTTTATATGTAGATTTATCTGTCCGGGTGGGAGTTTGTATTAGCTAAACCATAGAGATTAATATGCTTGGAGGGAAGGAGTGAGTTGAGGGAGGACACATTTAAATTAAAGTCCCCTAGGATGAGTGTTTCCTGAGGGAAAGATAGGGATGCCTAGTGGATTATGGCATCCGATGTGTTAGTATTGCCCCCAGGAGATATATATATATATATATATATATATATATATATATATATATATATATATGTGTGTGTGTGTGTGTGTGTGTGTGTGTGTATATATATATATATATATATATATATATATATATATATATATATATATATATATATATATATATATATATATATATATATATATATATATATATATATATATATATATATATATATATATATATATATATATATATATATATATATATATATATAGTAGGTTCAAATGTTCAAATGTTTTAGTTGGCTAATTTTTACCTTGATAAAAAGAGTCTCAGCATTGTTAAAGTTTGGGATGTCTATGTTAATAAGTTTAACTGAGAGGTTATTTTTGAAAAGAAGGGCAATACTGCCACCTCTCTTAGATATTGTATCTGTCCTAATTATATTGTACCCAGGTGGAAGCATTTTTTTTATCTTTGTTGTGTGGCTTAAGCCACAATTCTGTAAGAAGTACTAAGTCAGGGGCATATAGTGAAAGAGTAGCATGGAGTTTGTCTATTTTGCTCAACAAACTTCTAATGTTAATGCTAAGAACTAGTAGGTCTGCTTATCTTCGTATGGAGTTCAGGTGATGTGTGCTTGGGATTGAAGGGGATAGGAAAGTTAGTGGGGTGTCCGGATTTGGATGGATATCCCCACTGAATATCAGTTGATATGCTAGCTTATCAAAAGTCACCAGGCATTTGGAAATAAATAGGTTGTACTGTAAAATGAGGTGACCATTGGAGCAGTAGTTATAAATTTTAGATTGGATTAGATTCACAATGGAATGACTGAACATGGAAGTTGAGATGTAACAGAATTCTGAGTGAGGTGCTAGGTATTTGGGTTTGGTGGGACACTTAGAATTTAGACTCCAGCTAAGGGACTTTGGTAGGAGGTAAGGATGGTTGCTCTGGGGAGGGATATTATGAATGTGGTCAGTAGGAAATACATGATGTTTTACTGAAATAGAAGTACTTTTGGATTTGAGCTAAAGCCTGTTGTAAGATGTAGGACATTCAACTTTAAGTTAAAGGTAGTTAGATTTGCTAATAGATGGAAGAGATATATGGTACTGTTTTCTATGTGTGAAAAATTGTTAGTAATTATTAGGTAAAGGGGTGTGATAGTTATTTAGGGGCTGTAGGCAAAAGGGGGTGGGCAGGGGGTGTATTAATTATTTAGTTTTTGATTTTATGGGATGGCAAAAAGGGGTGTTTTAATTAATTGAGGCGTGATTGGTAGGAATGATTGTAAGAGTAGTACAAGGTGTGGTGTTGAACTTGGTATGTGATTGGCTGATGTCAGGAGATGCTAGTAGGACCAAAGAGAGGTTGGTTATAAATCAAATAAAAGAGGGGGATAGGAGTGAGCCTGAAGGGCGAACAGACAGGGCAGAAGCCAGGCAGACCAAGATGGACCAGAAGAAAAAAACTATCAATCATTCAGCCAGTCAGTAACAGTAGTGCACCGAAGGTCAGTGCCCGGACATCAGCTTACAGTTAATTTTATTTCTTTAATTTGAATTGCTTGATTTGGTGGAAAATATTCTATTTGGTAAAATAAGAATTACTAAGGAGAGGCTAAGCAAAGTAGGTAGAGGTGTGCGGGGGGGGGGGGCTTATTGTCACATCCCAGTTAGAATGCACACCATTTACTTTGAAAGGGTTACAAGGTACAACAGTTAGATTAATAGAGACCTACATACTTAAGCAAAAAGTTCTCTTTTTAACAGTAAATATTCAGTGTTTCCTGTAATGGGTTGTTGCCTGCAGGGTCGATCCTTGTGCTGGGATAGTTAGGCAGGACAGGGAAACCTTGTGCTTGAGTTCCTAATGAGGAAAATTATGGAGAAAAAATATTTAAGAGTGTGGAGCTAGTGGAGAGTTGAAAGAGGGAGAACATTCAACAATATATACTGAGAGAAAGATTTAATGTAATATAAAGGAGAGCAGGTTTTAGGAAAAGCAGAACAGAGCACTGAGAGTATTTCAGGCCTGTATAGTCAATTAATGGGCAGAAGTGCCCGAAAGGAACATAAGTTGAGCTAGCTGAGATATAGCAGTGAGGAAGGTAGGGGGTAGATAAAATGTTAAAAAACCTATATGAACAACACTATGGTACAGGGAAAAAACAGAGAAAAAAGGAGAATATAAGTTTACAACTTAGCCCAGTAAGACTCTGCCAACAACCACACTGCATTAAGTATTAGCAGTTAATCTAGCTAGAAAATACAACAGACCATCAATTAGCTATTGTGAACATTCACTTGCCTCAAAAAGTATTTTTAAGCTGATTAAGCATGCACTACTCTAGATGGATAATGCAACAGACCATCACTTAGGCGTTGTGAGGGCTCACATAGCACAAAATAGTATATTTCATCTGAATGCAGTTGCACAAAACAGTATTATTTCAGCTCACATAGCACAAAACAGTATTATTTCATCTGAATGCAGTAGCACAAAGCAGTATTATTTCAGCTGAAGGCAGTACTCGCTAAAACGACAATGTACATTAGTAAGTAAGCTTTGCACCATGTACCTCTCTGCATATAGGTGCCTTACATCATCACTTGTTTGATTTGGATAACATGCTTGCTGTCTAAAGTGTTACAGAATGCAAAGATACTGTAGAACAGCTACTCAGAAAATATACCTTAATATAATTGTTAAATTAAAGACAAGATAGTTATGAAACATTTACATAGTGAGCACGCCTGATACCTAAATAGACTTTGGTCAAGTCTGAGCATGGGAGGAGGTTTGGGAATAGGGAAGTGGAGTGTAAAAACCTGTGCAGAAACCTTAGTGGAGACTGGGGTTAGCTGACACTATGGGAATACTGATTAAAAAAGAGAAACTAGACAGACCAAGACAGACCAGAAGAAAAAACAATAAATCATTCAGCCAATCAGTAACAGTAGTGCACTGAAGGTCAATGTCCGGGCATCAGCTTACATCAACTTAAATTTTATTTCTTTAATTTGAATTGCTTGATTTGGTGGAAAATATTCTATTTGGTAATATTCCATATATGCTCTTAAATACAATAAAGATTATTTTAACAGCATGGCATTAAAACTTATATTACTGCAATTAAAATTTTAAAATGATATTTGCTGAATGTGAATGTATAGGTTACTTGTGAGAATTGAACCCACTTAATTTAAATACAGTGTTACACTTGCCTAATATAATTACCAAGAGCTGCAGAAGAAAGTATGCATGCTTGCTTTTGCAGTTAAGATCTGCATGCTTAAGTTGTTACTAATCTATAAATTACCAATATATTTAATAGAATCATATCCATTTGTGCTGCATGCATACCCCATGCCTCTCTGATTCTCTCCAATCTCTCAGCATGTGCCTCCCTGTTTGCTGAAATTTCCTATGCAGCTGTAAAATCTTCTTCTGGCTTTTTCCCAGTTAGGGGTCACCACAGCGGATCACCTGTTTGCTCAAGATTGGCATTGGAGTTTTACAGTGTTGAGTTGCCAGCCTGGCACCCAACCATCCACAGAAGGCACACACATGCATGCACTCACACCTAGGGCCAATTTAGAGTGTCCAATCAACCTACAGCATGTCTTTGGGATGTGGGAGGAAACCAGAGCACCCAGAGGAAACCCACGCAACCACAGGGAGGACATGCTGACTCTGCACAGAAGGCACCCCAGCTGAGGATCAAACTGGAGAACCTCTTGCTGTGAGGTGGCAATGCTAACCACTGCACCACCGGCCGCCCTCCTATGCAGCTGTAAAATAAAGGACAGAAAAAGAGACATGGAAGCACTGTGCATACCATTCTTGGTTATCTACTGCTTTTCATAACATTTAAAGTTGCTTTATCTGTATACGTACACAACTGTGGGATGTCAGCCATTCTAAACTCATCCAGCCACTGGTTGAATTCTGCCTGCTTGCACCATTTCAGGTCACTGTAATGGTGCCTGCACTGCTCCCCAGTGCATGGTATGCCAGTTGTACTGGAGACAGTCTTGGCTAGGCTGTTCCAAGCCACAGTCTTGTACTGAGACCCAGTAGAGTCCTCCTGCAGTAGCCTATGGCTGTAGCACTTCATGAGAAGTGCAACAGATATTTTTGACTCCTCCACACCCCCGTGCAGCACTCTGTGCCCTGAATATGGCACCCTCTTTCCCATCTCCTACCATGTTTGCAAAGGTCTGCCAGCATCAGTACAAGTATTTCACCACAAATATCTGATATAGTGTTTTACAAACAACACACAAACATGCACAGCCATGCCAACCACATTTGCATGATGGTAAGTGAGGAAAAAAATTGCCAAACAAAGAGAAAGGAAGTTTATGAAACAACAATGATAATTTGACATTTGGCAATAATTTATGGCATGTGTGCTTCTATACCTGGTCACACTTTGTACTGTGCTCAACACTGAAATTCTGAATGGCTTGGCTTTTAAGCCATGGCTAGACAGGGGTGAATGGGATGACTTGGGACATATTTTGTGTGGACTTACACACTCTTAAAATTAATTTCTTCAATGTGGGATTCAAACCTATGTAAAAAAAAAGGAATGCATAAGTGATTTCTCCTCAATGCCACAGAAGAAACATTTCTCAATTGTGCTCATAAAGATGTACGGTTTAAAAAGTGACTGGTGCTATACTTCAGTTAAGCTTGTATGTGTGAGACATTACAAGGTCCTGGCTTATGCATTCTCAGGTATGATTCAGGAGTAATGTCTGACAATAGATTGGAAATGTGTAGACTTGCATTACTTTATTAATAGTTTTGTGATTTGTGGTACATAGCTCACAATAATTCTGTTTTACAGTTATACTTTGGTTATGGGAAGGGCATAGATAATTGTTAGTAAACTACTGTGTCCATCAGATATATGCATCTGCATTTTATATGACAATCATCATTGCAATGATAAACCAGTTACACACATAATACGATACCTAAAAATATGTCTATGCTCAATCAGCCTGCTATACATAGCTATTAGTATGCAGTATTACCTTCATAATCACATCTTTTGGAAATGTTACAGTGGAACACCCTAACTAATGAGTGGATTGTGCTTGATTAGAACCCTGGCTGACCTGTATTTTGGGCATGAACTCATTGTGTTTATACCTAGCACCACGGGGAAAGCTAGGCAGCAGTCCTATTTTCCTCACTTAGCAACTGCCAGAGTGCTGATGGCCACACCTCACTGCTGAGCCTATTTGTGTAAAGGAAGGTGAACCAAATCTTACACTTTATTCTTTAAGTTGTGAACCCTGTTTTTTGGTAGGTAGGTAATGTGCAAATGTAAAAGAAAATGGCGAGCATATATTATTTTTGCAAATAATCATTACGACCATTCCACAATAAAAATGCCTACTGTGGGACTCCAACCCTGCTTAAGTATTCTTTTCTCTTAGTTAGGCTAATGTATTCACACCTTGCACTACAAAGGCAATCAGATAGCAGTTGTAGTTTCTGCAGTCTTTGCCATCCATGTTGCTGACTGCCATGCAATGCTGCTGAACATGTTTGCACTCCATAAGTCAACTGATATAAAATTTTCAATTTTAGACAGTTAACCATTTTTGCCCTAAGTCATGTACTGCACAAATGGCAAATCCAATAAATAAATAAATAAATAAATAAATAAATAAATAAATAAAAGTGAAATAACCTTATGACAATTAGACAGCTCTGGATTTGAACCATCAGACTACTGGACTTTCAAAACACAATTACAGTGGATTATCTCTCTTTGCCATTGACACTGCGGTATGACACCAATAAAATCATGTATATACAAGCAGTTCACATTTCATAAGCATTATTAACAGTTCATATACTTAGACATTCTCAGTAGGTTGTACATGTGTGGCTAACATGTTTAGTACAATGAGTGATCACACCACCATTTATGAATATGTTTGCAGAAATGCAGCTCTGACTTCTATTTGCATTCTGGTCAGTCTTCCCTTATCTCTGCTTTAATATCAGACATGCAGTCTATAGTGCTTGTTTTATGATTTTGTTTTAAATGTGTGATAAAAATACATAGTAGTGAATAACACAGTTTTCAACAAAGGCAGAAAAGTTGCTATTATGAACAAAAAATATACATGTGTGCTGTTTTTGTTTATTTAAAAGCTCATTGAAGTTAGTTACACACTTTGCAAGTGTATCCTCACTGACACACCATTGCAGGGAAGGGTGTCAGAACTGCTGTTGTGTTTTTCTTTGCTAACAATAATCATTCACAGTTGTAAACCATTAGTACCTAATAATGGTGTAGAACCAACACTAATTTTACATCTGCTACACAAAGGCAGACATATTCAGCAATTCTAATGAGTTCCCACCTCATTTGCATCTTCACAGTGCTCATAGGACTGAATCTATACTATAAAAAGGTAACCGTGTAGCTAGGCAGCATCAAGATGAGTAGACTTTTCTGTATTCAGGCAAAACAGAATATTATTGATATTTTTTAAGGTGATTTCTCTGCAGAGAAGCCACTTACTTTGCTATGGTATGCTTCTATTATTGAAGGACATTTCGCATTTTGTAAACTTTTAGAAATACATTTATATAGCCAGAAGAAAAATATGTTTTATCTGTATGCACTTCGTATACTTCACTGTTGGTATAGGCAGTTTTGGCAGGCATTTATATTTCTCAGATAGACAGGTTATACTTCTGCATACCTACTGTTCCCAACATTTGCTTTTACAGTTTCATATAGTATTAGAGAGAAATGGTAATGTACATGTTGCTGACACTGGTGCTGTGCTTCTTATATGGCCCAAGGCAACATCCACAGGAATAGTAGGCACAGTGAAATTGTCTTGCATTCATAAATTGTCATCCAGTAATCAATGACATAACTTTTCAGTCTTCACTGTATGAGTGTTGGCAGAATGGGGGGTTTTACAGACCCCTTTTTGGAGTGTGTGTGGGTGTGTGTGGGGGTGTTCTCCTAAATGAGAAGTGTGTTTCAAGTGCTTTTAGGTTGAAAATGTGTATATAGCATGATAATTGTGTGAAAAAATATATAAATTACTTATATGGTATTCCCTGGTTTTAACATTCATTTGTGTTTGGAGAGTGGCACCTACCATTCTGTTGTCCAAAATGAGCAGTATGTTTCAAGTACTTTTCTGTTGAAAATGTGTAGAAAGCTTGATAATTTTGTTGAGAACATATGCATGACTTATCTAGTATTCATACTAAATTCAAAGTATGTTTCAAGTGCTTTATATATTGACAAACGGTACACAGAATGATTATTTTTATGAAGAAGTATATTACTTATGTGATATTAATGTGTTTTATCCTTCTCTGTTTTATGTCATGTAGGGTGATGTCATGCAAGCCTGCAAATTCACAAAAAAACAACTCTCAGTGATGGTGAAAATGAGGTCATTATGCAGAGTCTGTGGCAGCATGGAGCCTTCCCACTTGAAAGGGGGGTATGGCTGCCAGATAGGAGATTTGGAATCAGTTAGTTGTTGATCCAAGTGCAGTTGATGGTCATGGCCACAATTATGATCTGAAATGGCATCGGGCCACTGATGTGATTTCATCAGCATGGAGGAGCGTGGCTGTAGTTGTCCAAGAACACCTGACTACAGGGTGCGGTCCTGCTACTGAGCCACCACTGACACCAAATGAGGAGTTCCTATCCACTATCAGAGATTTTAACAGCTCAGGGGAGCCTGCTCTCTGGGTGCTTGATGTTGTGGCTGATATACCTGTGAGGTCAGGTTTGTCCCAGGAGCAGATTCCAGGTAAGCTTACATATGGCAACATTATATTGGCTTGTAGACTAAAATATAATTTTACTGCTGCTGCTTGTGATACATGTTTTCTCTAGCTGTACTTATTGATAAGTCAATATATTTATACCAGAAAGTTGTTCAGTAGACATGGGTCATGATGGATGGCTCAGACAAGTGCTATTTCTTATAGGGCATATAGATGATTGTATATTCACTGTCCCTGTTTATTCCCACTGTAATGATTAATTGCCATCCTTTCATCACTTCATTTCTTCCAGGCACATCCTCTATGCAAAGTGTTGAGACATTTGCACATGATAAGCAATTTTTTTTTGTTTTTGTTCTTACTAAGTATTTTATATATATATATATATATATATATATATATATATATATATATATATATATATATATATATATATATATAAAATGTATATATACATATATATATATATATATATATATATATATATATATATATATATATATATATATAATGTATATATACATATATGTATATATATATATATATATATATATATATATATATATATATATATATATATATATATATATACATATAGATATAGATATATATTATTTGTATGTGTGAATAGTATGTAATGAGTGTGCATGTTGCTGTAGCATTTGTAACTGTAAACAGTGTTAATTGTTGTTCAGATATTTTGGGTTAATATTTATGTGAGTAGTAATTTCGTTCCATGTTTGTTGCTTATTGTCACAGGTGATCCTGCCAATGGAAGTGTAGGAGACCTACTATCTGATGCCGGGATATTGGTAGGCTCTGATGATGATGGTGGCCAAATAGAAGTACAGTTGAGGGGTACAGTGGCTGGATTTCATGCAGACACAGTCATTATGCCTATGCATATGCATTCCACTTAGCCCTCAGATAGTGGACAGGTTGAGGGTGACATAGTTAATCAGGGTAGTGTGATTACAGCAGTTTCATTGCTGGTTGACTCTGTCCATAGCCAAAGTGTGGGTGAGGTGCCATGCAGGAGGGTTGGTAGGGGTGCTGGGAGGAGGCCCATTGTCCACCCTCCACCTGATGCTGATGTGTTATTACAGCCACTCAAAGTATGTTTTGAGTCATTGTGGAGGCACAGTGATGTTCCACTAGAGCCTCCAAGTACATCCTTAGGGTTCTAGATGTGGCACAAGCTGACATGCATGACTGCCTCCACATTGTGGCTGATTCAATGGATCAGATGAATGACATAATGAAACAAGCAGTGTCTGTGATGGAATATCTGCTGAGAGAAGGGCAGCATCCATGTGACCAAAGGGCTGCAACATCTGGTGTTAGCCAGTGTGGCCATGCCTGATCCCGCTCCCATAGTGGCACTACTTCCACTGCTCCATCAGTGACTGAGGTATCCACACCTAGACATGGTAGGCCATGGATTCATGGATCTGGATGCATTTGTGAGAAGAGCTCATCCGGCAGATATTGCTCGCATTCAGGTAGCACCACCACATCTGTCCATGGGCATGGTCATGCCAGTGCAACTCCTGGTGGAGGCAGTTCTCACAGCTGGGGTCAGCAAAGATGAACTGATACATCTACCATGCATGGTTCACAGCTGTCTGACATGTAAGGACATAGTGCTACAACAGAGCTTGACAGTGTTCATGCAAACACTCAAACACACATTTCACATAGAGTGCCCACACAGACACCCACACATACCAGTTACATGAGTCATTAATGAGGGCTGCAGGTCATTCTGTCTCAGTGGCCCTTTGATATTATTTATAGCCTGACTGTCTGTGATTTTGATTTGCACACACTCACTACTTTGGTGTCATCCTTGGCCTCCTGCCCCCCCCTAACCCCCACCATGTGCAAATGATGATAACTGTGCCATATCCTTGTTTCTCTCTTTGTGATTCAGGGTTACATGTGTATATTGTCCAATGACAGGATAGAAATCTAAATGAATACATAGGATATGTATTGGTGATGCTATCTGGATTTTTTGTTTGATTTATTGCAGCATTTTAGTGCTGTAATTCCTATATTGAAATCATTGATATGCCAGTCATGCTTCTTGCTTTACTTGTGAGAGTATAGGGTAAGTAGGGTTTGGACTGATTCTTCTGTACTGGGTATTTTAGATGCATGAGTCATGTCTGTACCCACCCTAAGGAACAAATCAGGAGAAGAGCATATTATAGATATTATGTCATGTCCAGGGCAGATAGGAGTCATATAATGGTATTGGTGTAGGGGTATCATTATTTCCATGCACTGTCAACAGGATGACAAATGTGGCAACACACATACACACACACACACACACACACACACACACACACACACACACACACACACACACACACACACACACACACACACACACAAAAGAAACTGAAATACATAGTTCTGAATTAATAAGCTAGACTTTACATTTATTGCCTGCTACTTTAACTGACTTACACTTTGTTATATACTTATGAATTACAAGGGTGGGATTGCTGGAATACACCAATATCTTGAACAAATATGTAAATATACAGTTAAGATGTTATACAGCGCAAATTTAGTTTTGGTCCAGTACATCAAAATATATTTGTTTTCACTGTGATCACTGGAACACTTCACAGAGTTAGTTGTCCCAAAAGTCAGTCACCCTTATTTTTGAACTAACATTTCTAACTACTAAAATATTTATAATTACTAAATGGTATACTAATATGCAAAATCAGTATGTTGCAACCAGAGTAAGCTTTGCGACCCTAACAGCATTCTGCTCTAATGCTTGACATATTAGGTATGCAGATGCTTGTGATTAATGGCATGATATTATAATGCAGATAATAAGCTATGACATACAACAGATTTATTGAAAGTGATCTAGGCTGAGGTTCAGAGGTCAGGTTGCAAACATTTTATTAAAAAGTGGATAGAATCTATTCTCCTTTTTTATGAGTGTTCTGACATTTTAGCTGTGGAACAACACTGTTCAGATTAATAAAGGCACTTGCCATGTATAAGAGGGAGAAACTAATATACAATAAGGACTGTATTTATTTTTTCAGATTAAAAAGTAAAAGCACAAATGCATGAATAGGTCTGGCCAAGGTCACACATGGAACTCATTGGCATGAAAATGCTTTTTCTGCAGCAACTGAAATTTATCAGTGCAGCCTCGTCTGGGGATTACACAGTTCAAAGGGTATATTTGATACTTAAGATTTCTTATCTTGGACAATATGGATTACAACTATGGGTCTGGTACATTAACTGTATTTTAGGAAATCAATTTCTGTATATGGATTCTCACTGAATGTTCCTGCTTCAGTTTTGTTTTGAAAAATAAATGTTTCACAATATGACTATTTTGTTTTCTTTGTCTCAGATAAAAAGTCAGGATCTTTCCAATCATACTTTCTTATCATTTCAAGATAAGGAAACACAATGGAGGTGGAGGTAGTTTATGACACTTTTAAACAATTAATTTGTCCTTTTAAATGCTGTGCAGAGAATTAAGGAATATACGACGAGTTTCTATATGCATGCATTCATTTGAGAAGTGAAGATAGAAAACAAACATTCATTTGGGGAATATACTTGTTGTCATTTTCCCACCTTTCTTTACTTTTAAAGTTTAAGATCGTCTAAAGAGAAGCAACTGCATTCACAGGCGATCCAAATGTGGATCACAGGTACGAGACTTGTTACTAACTGCACAGTAGGATTTAATGAATCAAAGGCCTATGGATTTCAATCACCTGCTGTTTGTTACCTTGTTCTATCTCACTGTTGTCTGCTTGGTGTTCCCAAATATCATTGTATTGAAGAAACACAAATTCATCTTTATATACAGAGTATTTGCTTGTTATCTTTTTGTACAGTATTTAGTTACTCAGTAATGTGCCACATTTCATTGTTAGCTACATTTGGAACTTTTTATGGATAAATACGTCCTGCCAGCAAGGAAGGAGCTAGACTGTCATCTCATCCTTCCTATTCAATATCACGGTCATTAAGCTCAGTGCAGGGTAACATGGTACAGCATTTTTCCTTACTGTTCAGCTCACTCTAAGTGTAGGAAAGCTCTTTCCAACACCTACATGAAAATGATGCCAGTACTGCAAGGTTTACATAATATCTGATCCATTTGACTGGATATGATGTGTATCTTACTTCTAAAGTATTGTTAGAATTGTGGTACTAATAAGTGCTGATAAAACAAAGTACCTTATTAATGTGAGGCATAATTTAAACATGTGAAACTGGTTTAATGTCACTTCTTTGAATTGATCTGCCTATTATATATATACGACTCTGCTACAGAAATCAAAATAAATGTTATGCATTTGAAATATCCATTAAGTAATGCTCTACAGAAACCTAGTCCCTTCTGTGAGGCAATAATCTGTTCTCTTTTTACAGCTGTTTCTTTCTGCTGAGTTCTATAATGACATGTAAGGTAATCTTTTCCACCACTTCTCTTGTGTATATTCAAATGTCTTTTTGTTTATCCAACTCACCTGAAAGCCACTTATTTATATTGATTGCTTTTATTGTGTCCCCAAATATCATGCCGATTTCAAGGCCATTTTTAGGGATGAACTAATATAAACAGTTCAAGAACAAAGCAGATGCCATATAAACAATTTTGTAATTATTCATACAAGGACAACAGTGATACATGTTTTTTAGCTAACTTATCAGTACAATTGTTGAACAAGCTGGACATGTGGTATGGTGCTTCAAGGATACCATGACAGGCACATGCTTTGCCTTCAGTAAACAAATGACTTTAATTTATTTCCACTTTATCATCTTCTTACCAGATGAGGAGCTATTACAAATGCAAAAAAAAAATGTGGCACAGGGTCTTAAACCATTTCACTAGGATAGGAGAGCTGGCCATTAGCCACTTAATCCTGCTTTCCCCCCACCCATGCCAGCCTTATCAGTGACCTGAGTCTATTCCCAAACTCAAGTAGCTTATAGTGCAGACAGGGCTACCACTTTTATGCCACTAGGCCAGGAGTGCACCATCAAGGTTTTGGTGAATTTGGAGAGGCATAAGGGCTGTCCATTCCCATTTTGTATCAACCATCTTCCAGGATATAATGCCTTTCCATCCTTCTGACCTTAATGGATCCACCTGTATCCAAAATAGTTTTAGCATAAAGACTCAATAGAAAAAAAAACATAAAGCAGAGGTCACACAGACACTTGTAACCCTAAATTAGACTGCCTCATAAATGTTACTGTACTATTCCCATGATCCTGAAAGAAAAGAACATACCAACATTTTCAGTGACTTGGATAAACTAGTAATTGAATGCATATATTCATTGTGTATGACTTCAACTATTGTGCAGCTGAATGCAGCAATCAGACTGTCAGAAGTAAACACACCATACGCCTCTGCATTGTTAATAATAATTCCTGAAATAACTTAGACAATATCAATTGAGGGTAAAAAACATTCTGGCTATTATTTTCTCAGCACTCATTCTATCTCCTCAGGCCTTTACATTATCCCTTCTCTTATCAAATCACTCAGAGATGCATTTATGTTTTTCTTCAAAACAATAGCTAATCTCACGTTCAGTACATTGACATTTTTTTTTCAGTAGACATCACCATTATCTTCATCATCATCATCATCACTCCCTTTTCCCATTTGTTAATGTGGCTTTGGGGTGTTGCCCAACTATTGCCACCTGTTTAGATTTAGTGCCCCTTTCCTATCTTCCGAGGGAGTAATGTCTCACTGTTGAGACCTCTCTCATGCAGTCCTTCTATCTCTTTGCCCAATATCTTCATTTCCTCCTGCCTTCCTCCTCTCTCCTACAAATCTTCTTCACCAAATCATCTGCTTTCCCACATATGTGTCAGAATGACTGTAATCTGTTCTCTTCAACCTTCTCTGCAATTGGGGCTGGTTAGGCTTCTGCCATGATGTCATCATTTCTTTACCTGGCAAACAGTATATATCCTACCACCTGTTCCTAGTACCTCATCATCATCACCATCAGTTCTAGCTTCTTCAATTGTTCTGCCTTCACTGCCTAAGTTTCTGTATCATTCAGAAGTACTGATTGAAGCATTGTTTTTTTGCATCTTCATTTTCCGCTTTTTTGGCATTCTTTGGTCACATACTACTATTGTCACTCTGTGTGAGTTAGCTGCAGCAACCTCCCCCCCAATTCTGTCCTTTAGCTCCTTATTCACATTTTCTTTCTCATCAATCACACCTCTCAGACTCTTGAAGCTGTTAACCTGTTCCAGTATTTTCCCTTCTGTCATAATACTTGTCTTCATCTGATTTCCCCATATGCTGCTTTGACAACTGTAATCAGTTTATAAACACAATAAAAGGCAGGGAACAAGATAGAACACAAACCTTTAGTTTTGCCTAGCGCCTTGCAAGCATTAAATAAAGTATGTTTCCCATTAATTATTAATTACTCATAATTTAAAGACACATACAGAACTACATATAGCTGTAAAAATAAAGAATGATAAAAAATTAAATTATTGCCATGCAATTTTATTGTTATTGTTCTGTGGGCATAACGTTCTAAATTTCAGAATTAATATAGCCTCCAAATTGCTAAGAACATATAAATCATCCCTACCTATAAGTAATTTAACACCAGCAAAAGCAGTAAACAAAAATAATTTTTATCACCATTATAATTTTGCAGTGCACGATCAGCTATGGGACAAAAATATTCTTACACTGAATATCCAAAAAATGTTTTTTATAAACATGTTTTCACATTCAGTTTTTGCTGCTCCATATACAACTTAGCCACTGTGTCAGAACATTTAATATCATAAACTACTCTATTAGATATACATAAAAACTTGTCAATTTATGTTTCTTGTCATTAAGAACAAAATTAGCCCCTTGCATAGCAAACTTACACAGATTACATCTACCACAAGAATACACAAGAACACCCAATGCAAAAGACAAAATCTCCCAAATTCAAAACATGTCTATAAGAAAAATAGGCCACCTAGGAAGTAGTTGTCTTACTTGGCATCTGATAACCAAATATGCCAACTGCCTCCTTAAAAATATTAGAACTTTGTTTCTTCCCATATGCCTTCAGTTTTGCATTCCATTCCCCTTTCATTTTCTGATGTTCCTGGTCATAGTCTGCTTGCAATGTCACACGATCTGAATACACCAGATCTGTTGATCTGTCTCCCATACCTGTCTGATAATACAGTCCATCACCAGTATGAACTGCAGTGGGTTAAGAGCTAAACTCTGATGCATTTCCACTCCCACTGGGAACCCCTCTGTGAGTCCAAACACATCATACTTATGTCCTTAGCCTGCACTAATTCTAGTAATGCTCCAGGACTTTGTACCATCACAGAACTGCCCAAATGATGTTTTTTGGGACATTGAAATGTACCTACTTCAAGTCTAGGGCTGCCCATTTGGACTCTTTCCTCAACTTCTCCATTATCTGTCCCATTGTAAACATTGGGTTGGTTGTGCTGCATTTTGATCTGAAACCATACTTATCATCTCATCTCCCATGTTAATTTCTACTACTCTGCATATCCATTTATCAACTATCTTCTCCAGCACTTTCATGCAGTGTGACAGGTGTTTGATACCTCTGTACTGCCCACATTTGTGAATATCCCCTTTGTTCCTGTACACTGATACTTGAATGCCTCATCCCCAGTTATCCAGGATATATCCTTCTTTTAGCATGTCTATGAGTACCAACAGGAGCCATTTCTTCCCTAACTCACCCAAAACCTTGATCATATCTAATATGACCTCCTCTGAGCCTGCTACATTCCCCAATTTCATTTTCCTTAGTGCTGTTCTTACTTTTTCTACGGTTGGTACTTCTTCATCTTTCATCATACACTATATGTGTGGGGAAGTACAGATTCTGAGGGTCTTTCTTCATTCAGAATTAACTAGATATACTCCTTTCATCTTCCTTTGAAGTTTTATGGACTGATGAGCATGTTACTGCTGGCATCCCTTATAAATGGTGTATGATTGCTGTTGTCTTTATTTTTCTGTCTTTGCTTTGTAACCTGATACAGTACCTCTGTGCTGTCTGCTGAGTCATTTTCCAGTAGCTGGTAGAGTGCCTCTGATGCCTTGTTCTTTGTTACTGGAACTGCTCACTTACCTCTTTATTAGCCAATCAATATTCCTTTTTAGTCTGGTCTATCTTTTATATCTCCCACTTTTTCTTGCACTGTTTTCTTCTTATAACTCCTTTGGGGTCTGTATTCCATTACTAGCTTTCTTTATGTAGCTTATTTCTATACCTGGCTCAGCTGCAGATCTGTAATACACTCTTCAACATGTTGTTTTGACATGCTGCCATACTTCTTTCACTCTGCCTATTTCTTCTTCTTCTTGGGGTGCTAAGGGGTCCTGAGTATTTCCTTGAACTATTGTACTTTTGCTCTAGTCAATTACTGGGTCTTCAGTCTAGATTCTGTTGACCCTAGCTCTTCTCTGACCACTGCTTGCAGCTGGTTCTGGGCAGCACTGGCTTATGCTGTGAGCTGACCATTTCACTGGAGATAACTTTGTAATCTTTGATTCTTCCCCAGTGCCCTTTTTGTGCTAGGAGGAAGTCTACTTGAATTATGTGTTGGCCACTGTTGTATTTGATCTTATGACTTCTATCTTTCTGAACCAGGAGTTGGTCACCATCATGCCATTTGCCAGATAGAAGTCTAGAATGTCCACTTCATCTAAATTATCACCCATGTGGACCAAGGCAGTCCTCATATCTAGTTCTGTTTGTCACAATATGGTGATTCAGGTCTACATTATCAACACCAATTCATTTTTTCCTGCTTTATGTTGTAGATTTTCCAACTCCTGCCTGAATGCGCTCTTTTCCACAGTATCACAACCCTACTGTGGAGCATAGGTTAAGATTATGAATATTGCCCAAGCTATAAACTGAATCCAATTGCCATATGTCTATCACTAATTTTGATGAATTCCCCCACTTTCGCATGAATACTGTCCCTCGCCACAATCCCCATAAAATTTCTAGTTTGTCCTTCCCCTGTGTAGTAGACTGTCAATTCCATGTCAAGTGGCTTTATCATACGCAACCCTTACACATTCTTTCCTGGATCCCCTGGATGTCCAATCCCTTTCTTACCATCATGTTGTCCACTTCCAAGCTACATCTTGTTAGTGAACCTAAATTTACTGTAATAATCTATAGTTCGTGTTTGACAGGTTGCTTGGTTTTATGTCCAGCGTTTGCTCAACAGACCTATCTCTATCTCTATCTCTATCTTAAGAAACCCTGGCTGGACAACTGGATACCAGACAGTGAATAGCTTAATGAACAAGGGATGCTGGACTTTATGGCAGGCACAAACTAGCCAATACAGGCACATAGATCCCACTTTAGCCAGGTACATGCAGGTCATTATACACACATAAACTTTCTTAGCCTGGATAAGCCAGAATAGTAAATCACCTAGAGCCAGATTTACACATGTGACTAGTCTATCATCCGTGGTCTCCAATCTACTGTGTACCACAGTTGATGCATAAAGCAGTTGGTCTGTACAGCTCTTCCACTTGATAGCACCACCTGGAATCTCTGCTGCTAACCACAACTCTGTTCATTTTTGGGGGATGAGTTTCAGACAGAAACACCAAGCATGCTTTTGGGAGGTTGGAGGAACCCTACAGAGACACAGGAAGAACAAACTCCACACAGCCATTGCGAAGGAGATCAGGATTGAACACTATCTTGTGCTTGGCAGACAAATACCTTAGCCATTATAAAAAGTTTGCCCATTTGTTTCAGTAGTGACTTTCTGAAAATTAATGATATCCTTATGAACATTTTTTTTTTCAAAAATCTTTATTTTGTATTACCACATTTTAACAAACATAACAAAAACCATTGCCTAAATGAGATTGTCTAATTGTAATAGTACAAATACAGTGAAAAGTAGAGACAATAACATATTTACAAAATTAGTACAGCTACAGTATATAGAATAAAATGCCAGAAGTCCAAAAGGAAGAGACTAAGTCATATTTAGGAAGACTAAAGAAAGAAGACTAGAAAGGAGTATTTAAATTTATGAAAAAAATAGGTAATATTTTCAAAGGTAAGAAATAGGGAAATACAATGTATTATAACTTTGGAATATTATCTAGAAGTGTTGATGTAATAAACAATTAAATATGAGGAATTTCTATTAGTATTTTATATTATGAGGATATGATCAATTTATTTCAGTAATTGTCATAAAAGGAGGGTTTACATGCATTGGTTATAAACAATTTGTGGGCTAAAATGTACTTAGCAGTTTGTTTAAAAAACACCACATGTAATTTTGGCTCAATTAAGGCAGTTTTGGGTAATAAATAGTTTAATCTGTGAAAATATTGTGATTAAGATATGAATATCTTTTTGTGTTAGTCCATTCGGAGGGATATGCAATAATACAAATTCCCAAGATAGTGTAGATTTCTCATAACCCATTTTTTCAAGTTTAACTTGTAGGTAACACCAAATTTTATATGATGTTTTACAACTCCATAAGATGCGTAGCAAATCAGGTTTTTGGAATTTATAAAAGGAACAATCTGCTGACTAATTTGGGTAAAATTTATTAAGAATGACTGGGGTTAGATTAGTATTGTTAATTATCATTAACTGTGTATAGAGGAGTTTTTCATAGGTAAGAATTTAGAAGTTAGGTTGATAGATTGAATTTCTTGATTATATGTGATTGCTGCATTTAGATTGGTCCAATATTTAGATAATGCACTTTTGATATTTTAATGATGTAAATAATCTATATGTATTTGACAACATTTTCTTTGAGGTGAAGGATTTCCATAATTGATTGCACAATGCTATACTAGCTTCATTTATATTAGATTCATTTTAAAGATATTGAAATTAATTCTCTTATTTGTCTCAATATGACAGTATAGCTTTTGGGAAAATTTAAAGTGTTTCTTAAGTCACTATTTGAAAGATTTCTATTTATATAAAAGTCCATGATTGACATCCCTGAGTAGAGTATAATCGGAAAGATTTAGGGTTCTATTATTGAACTTTAAGCTAGGGTTTAAGTGAAGTGGTTAGAATAACATAATTTAGTTTTTTTTTAAATCAATCTAGTCTATTAGACTTTGAAAAGTCTTTATACTCTGAGTTACTAAAACAATGAGTGAGAAGGTCACACAGAAAAAAACAATCTGTAAAAACTAAATGAAAACTCCAGTCAAGATGGAACTTCCAATGAGTGACCTCTCAAACCTCTTGAATCAGAGGCCCATGGGATATATGTGAATGACTCTTATGAACACCATATGTTTCAGCTAACTGGCAATTCTGAATGCCCATGACTTGTTTCATCATTTTAATGGACAATTTCAGGCCAATAAAGCCAAACCCCACTAGCTGTGGATATGCATATTTCAGCCTAATGATAATGGACATCAGCTGGGTATAACAGCCCTGTGTTTCTTATGCTTAGTCAAACACTCTGCTTGTGCTGTGCTGATGAGGTCATAACAAGGCCAAAATATGCATATCCACAACTAGTGGGGTTTAACCTGAAGTTGTCCATTAAAATGATGAAACAAGTCATGGACATTCAGAATTGCCAATTAGCTGAAACACCTGGTGTTCATAAGGGTCATTTGCATATATCTAACAAAGTGTGTCCAGGGAATTCAACACAATGAAGTACAATCACGACCAAAAAAATTCCCCAGGACAAAAACCATGGTCCAACAAGTTCCAAATTTTCTTAGTTTATTGAAACACTAAAAAACTGTTGAGCGCTTTCATCTACACAACGTAGATTTCATCAGAACACTTGATGATTCTATTCCTTCACTTTAAATACTTTAAAATACCCACCCTGTGAACCACCTGATCAATTATACAGTCAATTAAGTTTTAAAAGCATATGAACATTGCTACATTCTCTTTGTTGTAATACATGTAAACCCACACTTGATATGCAATAATAAAAATGATAAATATGTATAATAATGTGCATAGGCACTTCATATAAAACATTCACAATACTACTATTCAAACTGAATCATAACTATTGTAAAATTCCATATTAAATAAAACAAATAAAATATAGATCAATACCTAAAGTCCATATTAATACATATTTGTAGTATGTAATAATATCTATTGAAATACTTGGTTTTATTTTGATACACTACAATGATAGTTAATTTGATGTGGACTTGAAAGAAAATATATATACCCTTAACTCCATGTAGATACTACTATTCGTTTCTTATGAGGGGCTTTTTTAAAAATGCCATATGATTTTCGCACTGTTGACAATAGTAAGGAACAATGTAAAGTTAATAATCATAACAACTCCTTGAAGGATATGATTTATAGTTTTGGGAAGAAGCTTAATAATATCAAAGCTTTACAGATGGACAATTTGTATTTGCGGAAATGTATAGACAGTGGTATCATACCAATGGGTCTACGTTTTTTCAAACTAAGAAAATTTGGAACTTGTTGGACAGTGGTTTTTGTCCTGGGGAATTGTTTTTGGTCATGATTGTACTTCATTTGCATATATCACATGGGCCTCTGATTCAAGAGGTTTGAGATGTCACTCATTGGAAGTTCCAGCTATACCATAAGTTAGGAAATTATGCAGACTAAGACTTTTGAAATTTTATTTTTTTAATAAAAGGTAATGCTTTTGGGTTCAAATCAGATTAACATACAAATTTGTACCATATTTTAACCCAAGTAGGGCTTCACAGATTCGATTTGGGATTATAATCTGACATTTGAATTAGTTTACTAGAAATTACTATATCATAATATAATTTAAAATGAAGAAGATGAAACCACCAAGGCTTTTAGGATAAATTAGTTGTTTGTAACCAATCCTAACCAATTTCGGAGACCATATGAATTTAGAAAGTTTAGTATTGATATTATGAAAAAATTGATTAATTGTTAGATTTAATGAATTAAATTGAAGCAATAGCTTTGATAGTATATCATCTTGATGATAGCTACTTTAGAAAGCGAATAAAGATTTAGGTTATTTCAGTTTCTAATACTATTTTAAGTACTTGTCCACATTTTTGCCAAGTTGTTTTTAAAGATAGAGGTAGGGTTGTGATAGAAAGTTATACTCAGACACTTTGTGGTGAAGTATTAATCTTAAATGATGATTCAGGAATAAGATCCAGCAAATTATAATTAGGATTAACAGGGAAGATGGGGACATAAGTAAGTTTAATTTATAGTTAGAAAATTTAAAAAAAATATCAACATTATGTAACATCTTTGGCAAATCCATACTAGGTAAGGTAAAATAGAGATTTAGATTACCAGCAAAGGCATTAAAGGGTTTTGGAATATTGCAAATTTATGGGATTAAATGGTAATTTTTTCTATTATCATCAAAAGTATTGGTTCCATAAAATTTTGAATAGATAAGGAGAAAGGGGGCATTGATTATCTTAATTGGAGATGAGGAAATTGTATTAATTAGTAGAGATTTGTATGCATTCAAATAAAGAGCTTTTATTAAGTTGATGAAAGGAAGTGGGAATCTGAAATACAGCAAAACTGTGAAGAGAAAATCTAAGTTTCCTCTATCAAATGCTTTTGAGGCATTGAACACAAGTGGAAACAGATAAATTGCAATGTTAAAAAGTGTAATTAGAGTATTTAATGTTAGTGTATCATCACAAGTTTGCCTAGATTGCATGAAGCCTGACTGAAAAGGAGAAATTATTTGTGGTAAAATTGGTTTTACTCTAATTGCTAGAATTAGGACAAAAAAATTGATATCTACATTTATAAGTGATATTGGTATATAATTCAATGGATTTTTGAGGTCCAGATTTGATACAGGAATACTAATAGTTTGGACATTATTAAGATAAATATCAGAGATACCATTTTTATGTATATAGTTAAATACTTATAATACATTGTTGAAAATAGATTGAACAGAAGTTTTATAGAAATTAACTTTTAATCCATCTGGAACCAGTGTTTTACCAGATTAAATGTTTTAATAATATATAAGATTTCTTGCTGGTTGAAGGGTGCAGTACTATTATTTTGTTGGTCTTTATTAATTTTTGGCAAGGTTAAATTTTCTAAGAACTTATCCAATTCCTGAGCAGAAAAAATAAGATTATGTTCTCCATAAAGGTTTGCATACATTTGGACAAAAAAATCCATAGTCTCCTCTCTAGCTTTATGACATTTGTCCTGATATAGGATTTCAGTTTTCAAAGGTGGAATGCTACAAATTTTTATAATTCTTGCCAAGAATTTAGAAGGTGTTTGTGCCCATTCAGAATATATTGCTTAAGTTTTCATTTCATAAAATGATTGCTTGATATTTAAAATATAAAGCTTTTTTTGGAGGTCAGATATACTTTTCACAGTTTCATTTGTGAAGTTCATTTGTAAATCATGCTCTACTTTATTGATTTTAGGTTCATAGGTTCATAGGTTGATACTAGGCTATCTGCCCTAGGGCATTTATAAGCCTAGCCAGAGTGTGTTTGGCTTTCGCCACCCTTTTAGATTAGTTGACTGTGCCTCTGTATAGTAGGTCACAGAAGATAGCCCTTTTAAGGTTAGTTTACTGTGCCTCTGTCTAGTAGGGACACAGAAGAGATCCCAGGGGTAAACCTATGATCTCCCATTCACTCGTCAAGATTTCTCTTGAAGAGGGTCATTGAGGGGCTCTGCCTAACATGGATTGGGATTTTGTTCCAGAGTGAGGGGAGCCTCTGGGATATGAATCTGTCTCTCCAGCATGTCCTATTTATTTCTGTGCTGAGGTTTAAGTCCCTGGAGCATGTAGCTCTAAGGGATTTGGATTTCCTGAGGTGGAGCATGTCCATTAATTCTGGTTTGGACATGGCTTTATACGTCAGGCACAGATTGCCTCTGAGTAGGCGGCAAGCAACTGAGTAGAGCTGGAGTTTCTTTAGCCTAACTGCGTAGGGCATCTGTTTGAGTCCCTTGATCCTCTTGGTGACGTACGTTTGGGGTCTTTCCAGTTGCTGCAGGTGTCGGTTAAGGTACATCCCAAATGGGGCACTGTATTCAATTATGGGCCTCATGAGGGATGAGTAGAGGGGCACAATGACCTCTCTTGATCTAGATGTGAACCCTTTCGTGATAAGGTGGGCTATATAGAAGGTCTTTTTAACTACTTTGGCAATGTGATTGTCAAAGGAGAGATTGCTATCTACTTGGGTCCCCAAATCCCTAATTACTTCTTCCATACTTAATGGATTACCACCTATGTGGTAATTTGTAGGCACTTTGTTTTTCCCAAAGGGGATGACTATGAACTTTTTGGCATTTAGCTTTAAGCCATGGCTCTGACACCAGTTATCCATCTCTGTGAGACCCTTTTGGAGGATGCTTGTGTCAGTTGGTGAGTTGATTATGGCACCCAGTTTGCAGTCATCTGCGAACTTGGTCAGCCATAGTCCTCCCATGTTAGCCTGTACCTCAGAGAAATATATACCGAACAAGGGAGGTCCCAGGATTGAGCCTTGTGGGACGCCACTTGTAACTGGTTTAGAGTCTGACATGGCACCTGCAATTATGATCATGTGGGTTCTATCCCTGAGCTAGTTTGCAACCCATCTTGTGACATAAGGGTTGATATTTAAGCTGGTGAGCTTATTTATGATGCCCGAGTGGGGTATTGTGTCGAAGGCTTTTGCGAGGTCCAGGTAGGCTGTGTGGACTACCTTCCCTTCATCTATGGCCTTGGTGACTGTTTCAAAGAAGTAGACCAGGTTCAAGAGGCAAGATCTGCCCTTAACAAAGCTGAATTGGGGAGGATTCAGTGTTTGGAGGTTCCCAATGTCTTTGTTTATGAGTTCCATGATGATACCCTCCATAGCTTTGCAGACCAGGCTAGTCAGGCTTATAGGGTGATAGTTTCCGGGGTCCGTTGTGGCACCACCTTTGTGGAGTGGGACCACTGTTGCTGTATGCCATTCCTTGGGTACATATCCTGTAGTAAGGCTGAGATTGAACAGTGACTTTATGTGAGGGTTCAGTTCTTCTTGGAGCTCGTGTAAGATGCAGCCCGGGACACTGTCCGGTCCCATTGATGCTGTGTTTTTTGCTTTGGAGAGGGCAGTTCTCACCTGTGCATCTCTGATGTCAGGAAGGCTACACTCTGTTGGGATAGACATTTGCTCTTTTGGGGGGAAGGGGGGAGAAGTTTGCACTGAACCTGCTGCCAGGATGTTGACAATGTCTGTGGGTTCAGTGTATTTTTTGTCATTTTGCACTAACTCAGAGCATATCTGGGAGTGGCCACCCAGGTTCCTGACATAACTAAAGAAGGCCTTGTGATTATCTTTAGCATCTTGTGCAATTTTTCTTTTGAAGCTGGCCTTAGATAATTTTATGAAGGATCGTAGTTTCTTGCTAGTACTGATCAGAGATGCCTTCCCTTTTTGGGATTTTGCTCTATCATGTAGTAGCTTCTTCCTTCTGTTGTATAGCTTATTTATGGCTGGGGTCCACCAGACAGGTCTCTTGCCTTTGGAGGAGTGAGTCTTGGTTTTATTTGGGATAGCACGATCCATGCATTCCTGTAGGTGTCCATAGAATGCGTTTGTAAAGGATTCTGCAGTTTAGGCCGTATTTTCCACTGGCCCAGGGGCTTTGAAGGATTCCACCTCAGTTTTGAGAAGTGTGAAGTTTGCTTTTGAGAAGTTCTTCACCGTGGTTTCCTTGGCTGGGGGTGGGGACGGGATATGGATGTCCAGTGAGATTAATTTATGGTCAGATCTTACCAATGAGGGGTATACCTCTGGTATGAAACATAGAGTCCCCATGTTGGTGATGATCAGGTCCAATATGTTTTCCCCTCTTGTGGGAATGGTGACCAGTTGTTCCATAGCATTTGAGTTTATAAATTCTAGGAACCGTTGGGTGAGGATGTTGGGGCTTGACTAGTGCTCCCAGTCTATATTTTGGTAGTTGAAGTCACCCAATATGATGGTGTTTGGAGAGACCTTTATATTCTCCAGTGTTCTCAGGAAAGCTGAGTGGAGTTCCTGAGTTTGGGAGGGTGGTTTATAGCAGGCTACAAACTGAAAGGCAGCTTTGCTCATTGTTAGTTGCACATGGATGATCTCCGATGCTTCGTGCAGTGCCATTAACCTGGAGGTGTGGGTATCTTTGATGAATATGGATACTCCCCCTCCTTTTGTGGTTCGGTCTGAGTTTTGAGGCCGAAAAGCATGGTATGAGGTATAACCTGGTAGTGCTGGGGTGCTCTCGGGAGCCTTGAACCAGGTTTCCGTTACTGTACAGATATCAATATTCTCCATACTGAGGAGAGCCTCGAGTGCGTGCATCTTAAGGTTTAGACTTTTGGCGTTGAGCAGCATTACCCTTAGTTTCTTTTTCCTTGTGTTGTCTATGGAGGTGGGTTTGTCTTTTGAGCCTTGCCAAAAAAAGGCACTATGGGGGTGGCAAGAGCCTTAGCCAATATTCGAAAGCCCAGGGGTGACAGGTGCAAGCCATCCCTAGTGAAGCAATGTGGCTTGTCGAGCATGTCATCCCAGGCTGACAGACACTGGATCCCCTTTGAATGACACCAATACTTTAGGCAATTGTTAAAATTGATCATTTTGTCTTTATACTGTGGCATCATTCTTGGTGAGGGTAAGATGCTACTCAAGGTCAGGGTCATATCGGCTTGGGCTACATGATCAGAGAGCTCCTCTATGTCTCTTTTCATGTAGTCCAGGGAGGTACGTCTCAGGTCATTCACACCAGCATGGACAATGATGGAGTCATATTTGTACTTGCTTTGGAGTGACCTGAGTGCTTATGTTATGCGGCGGATCCTGGCACCCGACAGTGACCTTCTCCTTGTTCAGCCTGGTGAGTGGGACAATAGAGTCACATATTACAAGTGTATTGGGTGTATTGTTTAGCCTTAAGGGCTGTGACTGTGTGGCACACTGACTTTGTGAACTATGCGATACATGGGCATTGCTGTGGGGTAGCGCTTGCTTGGATGTCTGCTATGGAGGTCTCTGCTGCTTGGGCAGATTTTTATTTAGAGCCTCTGAGTATGTTTTTGTGTGTTTATGTGTTTGGTTGCTGTTGCGATAGGTCTATGTGAGAATGGATTTCTGGTGTGTGTGTGGTTACCTTCTCCTCCTGACTGACTGCGCCAGTACTGGGTTGAGAGAGCTCAGCCTCCAGTTTGGCTATATAGTTGCATTTCTCACATATATTTTAGCTTGTAGGGAGGAGGAGAGGGTGGTCTGTGTACATAAGGCAGTTGTAACAATGCATCAAGATTCCCAGATTCACCAGTTGGACTGGAGAGTAAACCCGAAACTGACTTTTGGACATGCCAGAATAGTATAAGGAACTACTTTTTGACTGATCAAAAAGGACCAATAGGGAGCCAAGTACTTAATGGGAGTATAAGAGGGTGTAGTGCTTTAGTTTATTAGTGCTTACTTTTTAGATTACTTATACGAGCAACTGCAGGGCTTTAGAATGAAAATAGAGTGCTTACTTTGAGATTTAGAACAGTTCTAAGGGAAAATGTGAAGAGCAGACTTTGTGGAGCCGGGAATAGTTTAAACCCGTTTAAGCGGCGCTGCCCGATGCTGTGCTATGTGCAAAATCGTGTAAAACCACTCAAATGAGGGTTTTAAAGCAGGGAAACTGAAAGAGATAGGAATTGACCCAAAACGGCCAATAAGCTACTAGTTTCAGGGCTGAGACCACTCCTCCAGGGACAGATAGGCTGCTCAAAGCTACTCACTCTCACTGGTGAACAGAGAAGCTTCCTCCTATCCAAGTAAGGATATGGGCAACACAGGAAACTATACCACAGTCCGGAATTCAGCAAAACCTGAAATCTGGACTAATCTAGTTCAGTAAAGGTTGGAAAAGAGAATATTTATTTTTTTTTTTTTCAGGAAACAGCAGAAAAACACACAGAAAACACTGTAAATGCTATAAACAGGCTAGCGCACTTTAGTGTGCAGCCTACAACAGTTATACAATACAAAAACGACTTAAATTGATATAAAATAAGTGCAAAAACTGTAAAAAGCAGAAGGCAAATGCAATTTAAACTTTTTAAAACACAGATCAGTTAGAAATCTGCTTTTTAGGTGGGACAAGGCAGTCAGAGCAAAAAAACAGAGAAAAAAATACTTAAATCTGGAAAAGTCTCTCTTGGGTCTCTCTGTTGCCTGTATCACTCTGCAGGACACCACGAGGAGCTGTGCGGAGTTGTAATTTCCAATTGTGTGAGATTAAATAACTTCTTATAAGGTCTATATTACAATGTCAAACTTGTATAATTTCGAACGTTGTAATATCAAACCCAAATATCCGAAAGCCAAAAATAGTGAAGCCACGGCACATCAATTTTTTTCCAAAGAAAAGAAATTGGTGGACCATTATCGGGGCTTTGCTATTTCCTCCACTGTGGTGTGATCTCGGAGTTGGTATATTTAAGTAGGGGGTGTGGTGGGGCACAGCCCCCCATGCTGGGGGGTGTTGGGGGGCAAAGCCCTCCTCTTTAGTTTAAGTTTAAGGTTTAATTTTTCTTTTGTCACGGAACAGCTATTTTTTTTTCCCCCTGGGGAAATAATTGCTGTTCTGTGTTTTTGTTATTGTTGTTTTTCAGACTTTATGGTTTGATATTACAACGTTTGAACTTATTTTAGTTCGACATTGTGATATAGACCTCTTCTTATAATAAGTGGCTTTATTTATAAATATACCTCTAATTTGGGCTTTTATGGTGGCTCATTGAATGTCAAGAGGAATTTGAGAATTTAAGTCATTAATGTAGAAAATTGTCTAAAAGATGAGAAATTTCCTTTTTGATATCTTCTTTTTGTCGGTTAGGATTTAATGTCCAATTGTTAAGTCAGTTTTTGGTTTGAGAAAAGCTGGACAAATTAATAGTGAGGGAAATTTTTGAGTGGTCTGAGAAATATCTGAGTTCTATTATAAAATTATGATCAAAATTTAAAAAGACTTCAGATAACAAAAATAGGTCAATCCTGGACCAAGATTTATGACATGAAGAATAATACGATAATTTTTGAGTAAAAACATTATTACTTTGAAGAATAAAAATCTGCATGTCCTCCCTGCATTCATGTGGGTTTCCTCTGGGTCCTCCAGTTTCCTCCCATGTTTCAAAGACATGTGTCTGGAGCATTTCTCCCTGGGCCTCCGTTGAAACTTGACTTTGTTCCAAGTCAGACTTTCCCAGTGAACAAATGTTAAATAAGGAAGTAAATAAATAAAATGATCAGATAGATTAATGTCTGATTTTAGTTCAGAAATGGCTTTAGCTACATAGCATTCATAAGATTTGTTCTATCCAGTCCCCACAAACAACATAAGAATGATTGAAAAAAAGGCTTAATATTTTATGTAGAGACATAGTAAAGGTTTATTGTTCATTAAAGGGGGCATAAATGTTTAATAATAACAAAGGCTTATCCAAAAACTTGTTTTTAGCAATTAAATAGCACCATCTTCCATCAGAATCAGAACTGCAGTGAATTATTGATTTTTTAAAATATGTTTTAATTATGAACTATTTGTTTTGTAACCTGATTTTACAACAGTATTAATCCATCTTTTCTTTGTAAATTGAAAATACTGATTTGATGTCATGTACCCATACAACGTCAGCTTTTGATTTATAAAATAAATATAGAAACAGCTTCCTCTTTTTGACAATTTGGAGACCAATAACATTCTGTGAGTAAATTACCCACATTTAGACTTTTTGTAATTCCTAGGTTGGAGTGGATTTAAAATGGACTTGTCATATCTCATCAAAACATTAATTAAAGTAAGACTTAACAGTATAGGCAGGTGGCACATAACTCTTTGTAACACAAAATCATGCCTACCCACAACTATCAGACACCAGGAAGAGATATAAGTGAGTCATGTAAGGAGTACAAAGTAAAAAGTAGCTTGGAATAATGCTTTGTTATGTACCCCTTACATCTGAACATATTAACTATATAGATACTGATAAAATATTTCTCCATTTGGGATAAGTAAGAACAGAGCTGTCTTAAAACAGTAGCTTTCCCAACACACAGTTACCGTATTATTACTATGTTATATTATAAAGTAAAATAAAATAAAAATGCCTTTGTTTAAGAATCAAATATCAATATTGTTAAATATAGTATTAGTAGGTTCTGTAAGCTGCAACAATGGTTAATCTTTGAGTTCAAGCTGAAAGGTATAAAAACCCACATATAATTTCATTATCTATGAGCAAAATATAGATTTTATAAAATGTGTATTACTTCCTTTGTTGTCAGACATAGTTTCTTAATGAGTCCTTACCTGGATGACCAACAGGGACTGACCTGTAACCAAACCTCCGACTAGAGATCTGATCTGCACAAGAACTAAATGGCTCCATAGTCAACACAAAATGGAAATGGGAAAAACTCCTCTTTCAGCAAAAAATGTAGTCCAGGTGGAGTTCACTTACTCCCATGCTTAAACCAGAATGGTCACCAAGATGCACATGAACAAAAACATCAAAAACCCAGCCATCAAGTTCAGCACCTCAAGTTGGGAGGTATCAAAAAGAAACAGGTTAGCATTTACCTGTTAAAGTGGAGATCCCATGTTTAATTCCCACTAGTTTAGATGCTCAAGCTGGAAAATAGTTTAAAACATTATTAAAAATCTGTTTAGCTTTTTTTAAGTGAATCAATAGAATATTTGGTACCCTTATGCTGGAAAATCAGAGTTGCCAGATACTTCATTTGGAATTTTATTTTTTGGAAATTAGGTATGACCAGAATCTTCTGATGATCTTGTTTGATTTGAAGAGATAGATCCTGAGCAAACATGATCTTGTTGTTATTCCAGTTAAGGACATTTTTATTTTTGGCTATGACTAGAATCTTAAAAGTGTCCTGATAGTTTAGCAATTTCACATAAATTTGTCGTGGTCTGTCTGATTTAGAAGCTGTTCGTATAGCACGATGCGCTCTTTCAGTAATGATTTGGTAAGCTTCCATTTGGTGAAAAATGGTTCCAAAGATTTGTTGCAGAGTTTCCAACAGATTAGATTGTTCATACTTACCTGAAAGCCTATGTACCAGGATATTATTCTGCCTACTTTTTGCTTCTAGGTCCAACAGCTTGCTTTAGATGTCTTGAATGGTACATGTATTAGACTGACAGTCTTTTTGAAGATTTTCAGTCTTCATTTAGTTTTCAATAGTTTTTTGCTTCTGTTATTTCTAATCTAGTGGCAGTCTGGTTTATTGTAACACCAAGTGTTTTTAACTGTTTGGTAAGTTGTTGGATAGCTGATTGTAATGACTAAAGCAATTCCTTCAAGTCTTAGAGAGTAAAACATTGGTCTGATATGGTTTGTATGGATGATCTCTTGTCCTCTTGTTGTTTTAGTTTCCTTCTTAGGCATTAAAATTACTGACAGTTTGGTTTTGGAAGTCTGCATCTCCATTTGCTCTGTCTCCTCTGACATTTTCAGTTATCAAAGGATATCAAAGGATAAACTTCAAAATGATGTACTGTTTTATTTAGTTTACTTTTTCCCTTTTAGCTGCCTAACTGTCACTTTACCATACAGTCTTAATGGATGGAGCTTTGTCGTCCAGTATTCTGAACTCACTAGGTCTTTTTTCACCCCTACTGGCACCAAATACAATCTTGGATCCACACAAATCAGGCAGCTGCTTCTGGGTAAGTTTATTGACTATAAATAAGTCTTAATTGCTCTTCAAAATGCATTTAGAGGATGGAGTCACAATTTTAAGGCAAGGAAAAGACTTATAGAGTTTGAATTTTATTATTCCAAAAGTTCCGTTACGAGCACTGAAGTATTAGCATTATTTAGAAGTAGTGAGCTGTGTGAAAACGATGCTTACAGGTCAGTAGCCATCTTGATTCCCATTCTTATGAATGTTAACTTGGATCAGACTATAACATTCTGTAACTTCCTAGATAAACTGTGCAAGTTATGTCTCTGTTAGCAAACTGTACAATGTGAAGAAAAGACTCTACATTATCCACAAATTGTATCCAAATTCAAATAGTAAAACCAATCTCTGCCTACCCAAAAAGTACTAACAAGAATAAATAAAATGGAAGGACAGAACAATGACAGGTCTGGCAGTATTACTTTAAGGGATACATTCCTGTTGTGCAGTGTTTAATTTCTTCAGACTGTATTTACTCCCTGTGTGACTCTGCATGAATCTGTTAGTCAAATGGTGCTTCTGGGTTGAGTTTGAAAAAGTAGCATGTGGATCAGCATTCTGTCATTAGAAATTAGTGGTACAATATACTCTGGATCACAATACATTGCCAATAACATAAAGTCATTTAGAACCAGTTCAGTACCCACAGTTAAGGCCACTATTATTACAAGACTTAGAAGGTGACTGAGCTTCCAAGAACACTAGCACCATCAGTCCCATTTTTATCCAAAGAAATTTCTCCTTAATCTATAAAATATAGCCTAATAACTCCTCCTATATATATATATATATATATATATATATATATATATATATATATATGCTATTAAATAAAAGCCTTTCCACATGTTTTGTGCTCAGATTATGAAAGCAGGCCACAGTAAGCCCTATCCACAAGGTAGGAATTACTCACAACCCCAAGAAATGCAATCATGTCTACAGTATCCTATGCATGATTATGGAAAGGATCATTATAGAACATTTTTCAAAGGGGCATATGTGAACTCATACTTCTAAATCTAAACCAGTGTGGAGTTATTAAGGTAAGGCCTTTATTGCCACATTTTGTTACTTATTCTGAGAATCTTGTGCTGTCCTGGTTGAGCAAGCAAGTGTACACACAGCCTATCTTGATTTCTTGAAAGTCTTCAAATATTGACAATGATGGAATAATTAACAAACTTATTGAACTTGAGATCAATGCATACATAGTTTCCTTGACTGACAAATGGTTTTCCAGCTAAATCCATCTAATGTGATGTACAAGATGAACTTTCTTCACCAGCTGAAGTTTCCAGTAGAGCACAACAGAAGTTTTTGGGATACTTCTCCCTGGCAACTTATTTTCAGATGTATAAGTTGATAACAGTAGCCTAAGGCATTTGCCCTTTGTAAGAAAAAAATGAGAAAATCCGGCTGGTGACCTCATCCCATCCATATCAAATCTACATTGTCTGCAAAATTTCAGTACTGTAACAGCCGTTTCTTACCTCAGAAGATTGATGTCACCCTATGCCAGCTCTGGGCATATACTTACTACTGATAAAAGCTATATTACCTAGAAGGAGAGGCTCCAGCCATCATTACTGGTGGCAGTGGGGGTGGTTATATGCACATAGGAGATGCAATGAAAAAGCATTAATGGGGTCAGGATAATAGTGGAAAAAATCATGATGATGACTATGTGTTGGGTTCCTGATAATAATGGAACAGGTTTGTTGGAGAAGCATAAAGCATGTTAAGCTGGAAAAAAAAAACTTCTGGATCATTAAATGGTAGTTGCAGTCTGGGTAGCTTGTTAAGATTAGTAATGATTGCAAACTGTTTAACATTGTCCACTAAACCACAAATGATTTCTAGAAAAGGTAGGACACAGTTTATACCTGGTAGAAAAGTAATGGCTTTATTTTCAATGTTAAAAATTTCTCATATAAAGTTTTGAAAAGCATGTTGTCACTGCTACCTATGTTATTATGTAAAAACTTCTTAAGATACATTACTTTATCAATGACCTATGTACAATTATAGATTGTGTGTTCCTTTTTAGTCAAAAGATTTCCATAACCATTGTTAAATCAGGGTTTTCATTATACAGTAGTTATTAGGCATTAAACAGGCATAAAGAATAAAATAAGCCTAGAAATGGTGTTTCATTTATGCATACATTTTAGGAAAGCAGAAACAAAGAATCTTTCACTGAATGTTGACCTTGCTGAAATAACAGTTTGTCAAGGGAAGATTGCAAAGAGTTCTTGTTATGTTCCTTTCTCAAGGAAAGAATTAAGAGATAAGTTAAGCTAAAAAACAAGATGTAGCCAGAGGATCAAGGCTAGGGGTGTGGTTATAGTCAATAGAGGAAAATTACTGAAAAAGAGAATATAATTTGCTGTGTTCAGGATAGCAGACCAGTTAAGCTTAGTAACTTTATTCGACCTGTTACTTCAGAGAAGATGTCTAACACTTGAGCATGAGTACAGAAAACAGGTCATCTAGAGACTAAGTCAGTTTACGTTGTTCAGGATAATCAGAATGATGTACAGCTACTTGAATTGTATATCAGAACTGTTAATGGAGACAGTATTTGGATATTGTGAACATCTAATAAAACCTTATAAAATGAACTACAGTGTTTGAAGAATTCATGCTATACCGTGCACAAGACTTGGTTCATAAGGGAGAGACTGACACCTATTAAAGCACAAGCTTGGGTAATTAAGACTTTTGTTTCTCAGTCTCATGGCATACAGTGTTTCCAGCTAATTAAGGTACAGTACAGCATTTTCAAATATTACAACCATAAAAAGGGGTTTAATGTAAGACATCTGGTTCATAGGTTCATAGGTGTGTACTAGGCTAATGGCCCTGGAGCCTTTACAAGCCTAGCCCATAGAAGTGCCCTTGCATTGCACCACCCAACGTTAGTTCCCAGTGCCTCTATCAAGTAGAACCACTGGCATGATCCCTGGGATGAACTTTCTATTACCCATCCACTCATCAAGATTTCTCTTGAAGCGGGACAGCGAGGTACTCTGCTTGACATGTATGGGAAGTCTATTCCAGAGCATGGCAGTCTCTGGGTGAGGAACCTGTCCCTCCAGCATATTCTGTTGATTGTGGTAATGAGGTTGAGGTCTCTGGAGTGTGTGGTGCAGAGGGATTGGGATTTCTTTAGATGTAGCATTTCTAACAGATGGGCCAGACATGGCTTTGTAAGTTAAGCAGAAGTTGCCTCTAAATAGGCGATATGAGACAGAATAGCTGGAGTCTTTTGAGTCTGTCCATTTAGAACATGTGGTTAATACCTAGGATCCTCTTCATGAGGTACTTCTGTGGCCTCTCCAGCTGTTGCAGGTGTCTAGTGAGGTACATACCAAATGGGGCATTATACTCAATGATTGGTCTAATGAGGGAGGAGTAGAGAGAAATGATGACCTCTTTCTTCCTGGATGCAAAACCCTTGGTGATGAGATGTGCCACATAGAAGGGCTTTCTGACCACAGTGGCAATGTGGTGGTCAAAGGAGAGGTTGCTGTCAACCTGCATCTCCAGATCTCTTATAATGCCTTCAGTGTTCAATGGGCTCCCATCGATGTGGTAATTAGTGGGAACTGAGTTTTTGGGATGGGAGGGTGGCCGAATGGTTAAGATTTTGCCTTACAAACACAAGGTGCAGGGTTTGAGTCTCACAAGGGATAATTCTCTAGGCTTAAAATGACTCACAAGGGCGTTAGCTTAGTACTAATCTATGAACTAATCTATGAACTAATCTATGAATCAAAGTGGATGATGAAGCATTTTTTGGCGTTAAGCTTAAGGCCATGGTTTCGACACAATTCTCAATGAGGCCTTTCTGTAGGATGTCTGCATCACTTGGGGAATTAATAATGGCTTTAAGCTTGCAGTCCACTGCAAACGTTGTCAGCCAGAGTCCCTTCTTGTTGGCCTGGACTTCTGAGAAGTAGATGCTGAACAGAAGAGGACCCAGGACCGATCTCTGTTGAACTCCACTCGTGACTGGTCGGCAGTCTGACTTGTAGTCCACTACTTTCACACTGTGTGTTCTATCTGTGAGTCAATTAGCAACCCACCTACTGATATAGGGGTTGATGCCTAGTTTGGTGAGTTTATCAATAATTCCTGAGTGAGAAATGGTACCAGATTGCGTGGGGTCTACAGTTTGGAGATTTCCCATATCTTTGTTAATCAGGTCCATGATGATACGCTCCATAGCTTTACATATCAGACTCTTCAGGCTAATGAGGTGATTATTCCCAGGCTCTGTAGTTGCTCCCCCTTTATGGAGAGGGATAACTGCAGCAGTGCACAATTTAGTAGGGACAAAGCCTGAGGTGAGGCTGTGACTGAACAGGGCACACAAATGTTCGTGCCAGTTCACTTTGTAGTTCATGTAGAACACAGACAGGGATATTATCGGGTCCCATGGAAGCTGAATTCTTGGCCTTGGACAATGCAGCTTTAACCTGTGCTGCAGTAATGCTGGGTGCCTGGCATTCTTCCGGTATTGTGATTGGTCCTTTAGGGGGAGAGAAGGGTAAAGTTGGCACTGAATCTGTCGGCCAGTATGTTGCCAATATCTGTTGGTGCAGTAACTCAGAGAAAATCTGGGTACTGCCATGGAGGTTCTTGATATATCTATAGAAGGCTCTGCGATTGTTTTTAGTGTCTGCTGCAATTCTGCCTTCATAGCTGGGTTTAGAGGATTTGATGAGGGATGTCAACTTTTTGTTGAGGTTAATAAGGGAGTTTTTCCAGGCTTAGGACTTCACCTTTTTCTGTAACAGTTTCTTGCTTCTGTTGTAGAGTTTATTCATGGCAGGCAACCACCAGATTTGCTTCCTTTTTTGGAGGAGCGTTTTGGTTCTGTTTTGTATGGCTAGTTCCATGCATTTATGTACATGTTTGTACAGTGTACTGGTGTATGATTTGGTAGCCATGCAGCTATTTTCCATTGGCATGGTTGCCAAGAAGTTAACCACCTCTGTTTTTAGGAGTCCAAAGTCAGCTTTGGAGAAGTTTTTCAAGATGGTTACCTTTGCAGGGGGAGTGGGTGAGATGTGGATTCCCATGGTGATCAGTTTATGGTTGTCTTTTACCAGGGAGGGATTGACTATTAGTACTCAGATGGATTACTAACCGATCCACTGAAATTATTTATCTGCTGCAGACCTCACTAATTTGGACAGTCATTGAGTATAGCATTACATTCTGCAGTGTTTGATCAAATACCACATTCAACTTGAAATGGTTAAATGGGTTTTTATTCAGATGATAAGCAGGCCTGGTAACTTGCTGCTCAAACAGACATCAAATATAAATCACATTTCCATGTATCATGCTGCTATTTCTGGAGGGATACGTATTTTCTTCCAGCCATGAAATAAGTTTTGCTTCTTGAAGTCACTTTGAAACTCCTTTTTGAGGTTGCATTTATGAGCAATCCAGTATCTATAAAAGAAGTTATTGGTGTGAAATATCTGTAAAAAGTAGTAGCAAGCAAGAAAAAAAATATCATTTAACAGCTTTATCACTTCTGCAAAAAAAAAAAAAAAAACACTGCATTAAAACAATGTCAATTACTTCAAACTTCTTAAAGGGAGCTTGATGAAAACTTGGGTACATGAAAGTTTCAGTATAGGTCAACAGCCATCAAGCTTATAGAAGGCCATATGTCTACAAGCTTCTTACTGAATATAGGAAGCTATGTTTATAAGTGTTACTAAATTTTAAGGAATCGGTACTAAACAGACATTAAAAAATATATCACATTTGAAAGCAAAAGACACATTCATTCAACAACCCTGAGACCTTCTGACCTCATATTAAAAAAATACTGAAACAGCCAAATTCCCTACACATCTCCATTTTATTGTTCATAGTATACCTTTCTTAGGATATGGCACGTTATCATTGTTTTTACTTTGGCCCTAGTATACCTTTCTTAGAATATGGCAAGTTATCACTGTTTCTACCTTTATCCCTCTTCATCTCACAGTTCTGGACTTTCCAATGCCATGTTGCCTGGTCATGATATGTCTACTACTGATTTTAACTTCTTCCTGTCAATTTAAATCTCAAATCATCTCTTAATGAACTGCATCCTTCCTTTCCTAAAATGTATTCTAACTTTAACTTTTCTCTGTAATCGATAACTGACCCTGGATCTCCTCTGCATGCTGACCATAGAGTTTTAGCCTCATTATGTATGTTTAAAGCTCCCCAGATGACTTTAGGCCAGTCCTCCTCTCTGCTAGCTGAACACATGTTTCTTGCACCAGAGCATATGTGGATCCTTATTCCAATATCTTGCAAGCAGCACTAAGTCAGGGGGTTTATGTTGAATTTAACTGTCACTACCATTGTGTGTGGATAAGCAAAAGATAGTGCTCTAGCTCTCTATATATAGCACCCTGACCAAGGATGTAGCTTTCTCCCATTAACTCCCTACCTTCTCTACAACCTGTCTCGTACTTTCCTTTATATACCACTACTACCTTCTATTAATTTTGTCACATATTCCCTAAAACATTATCCCTTCTTTTCTCTCCATGAACTACTATACTATCTGCTGTTTTTCTCCTGTCTCCCTGTACCCTTACCATCCTTACTTCTCTGTCTGCATCTCCCCAGAATCTCTTAAACTGACTGTTTCTGGAGAAATTTTTTCTTTTCCTTTGCTGAGTGGGTCCCACTCCATTCAACCTCTCTATTCTTAGGCTCACCCTGCTCCCTTACCCTACCCCTAATTCCTACTCACTCCCACTACATCTACATTTATACTCTATTTAACCCCACCCCAATGTGACATACCTATCAATCCTCTCCATCCTTTAATTAAGCAATAAATGCTACCACTGTTTCTCTTGCCTCTCCCCTACACACCAGCACATGCCTCCTCTACTCTTATACTATCCTTCTAGCTCATCCCATAGCAATTATACTATTTCCCTTCTCTCTCAGCCACCTAACTCTCCTTTCCCAACTCACCTTTCATCCTTACACTCTCCAATAACATTGGTCAGGTAAGCGCCACCATTTCCATCACTACTAATCTAAACTCTGGCAAAAGCTATCATTACATCTCCCCCAGCCTAACTGCCATTAGCCCTCTTCTTTTCTCTAAGCTGAAAATTCTCCATATAGACTTGCCCAATCATAAAATAAAACTACAACTTCTTCAAAGTAAAAGTTCTATCATATACACTATTTTTACTTCCAAAATCTCTGTGTTGTGATAAGCACCTTAATCCAAGTCCAACATTTCACCCTGCCCAACCCTCTCTAAATATCTAAAACTTGTAACTTCTAACCTCAGTAGCATACATAATAAAATAACAAATCTCCATGCCTGGATTTCCCACCAAACTTCAGATCTATTAGCTGCTAAAAAACCTGTCTTAAACCCAACATAAAAGACACTGTGTTACTCCCTCTCAGGTATAATATTATCAGAGTAGACAGACTACCAAAGAAAGCTGGTGGTATATCCTTATTTGCCCAAGTCCAATAGTACTGCCCCATAATTCAATACCCTACTTAAATTTGCTAATGCAGAAACTTTTATCAATTTCCTAAAAATAAACAAAACCAAAAATCTATGCATCATTGTAATCTACATACCCCCAGGCAATAACATTCCTTTACTTGAAGACATACTATCTTGTAGTACTAACACTATTATGTATGAAACAATAATACTAGCAATGTAAATATAAACTGGTAAAACTTGACTTCAGATTTCCCTACTCATAGTATTAACTTATTTGGTTTCACTCAATTCAGCTCAACACCTACAAGATATAGTAGTCCAAAACTCAAGGAGGCATCCTGGACTGGATTCTAGCATCTGAACCAAGCAAGCTCACAAAAGTAGGAACATTCCCAGATACCCTAAATGAGCACCTGACAGCCTACACCCCGCTTAACTAAAGAGCATATCTATAAAACTGCCCTTAATTTCTCTCTCACTTTGATCAACAGGCATACATTGACACCATAAAGGGCAACAACTGGTCCTGACTAAAATTCTTCCCTTATATGATGCAGTAGCTCACTTCAATGAAACATTCCTAAATACCCTTAATAATCTACCTCCACTCTTCTATAAAATTATAAAAATATTTATTCTCCATGGCTGTCAAAACTAAGTTAACAAGTCATGGCATGCCGAGATAATGTATGGCGAGAATGGCTAAAATGCAAAACTAGCAATAATCTACTGCTCTATAGATAGCTTAGAAATCAAGCTAAAAAACAAATACTGAATGATGAAAAGAAATTCTATACACTTCTTCAAACTTAAAAAAAACAAATACTGAATGATGAAAAGAAATTCTATACACTTCTTCAAACCACTCACAAACATAAACCTAAAAAATTCTGGCCATCTATTAACTCACTTCTTAAGCCAAGATCCCCAAAACACGCAATCCCTCCCAAGATATGACCCCCACCAAATAGTTAGCATGTTCGATATCCACTTTATTGAGAGTATTGCCAGCTTAACTACTAACCATGCAAAGAAACCTTTATATTCCCCTGACCATTTCTCAGTCCATTCTCTTCTATGATCCACAAGTAGCTCACATCCATCCTTCACCCCATCATTGTCTAATCACTCAGACTCAAGTAACTCTTCCACTTTTCCCTCCAGCTAGTTCATACTATCTTTATCAAAAATACTACTCAAACTAAAACCCTGCTTGATTTCTGCTTATGAACTTCCTACTAAATACCTCAGTCCAACCCCATCAGTATTCTTATAAACAGATCTATTTAAGAATCCTATGTTCCAATTTTATGGAACAATTTGCATGTTATCCCACTGCATAAAGGAAGGAACTCTATTGACCTAATCAGTTTTTGCCCCATAGCCATCCTGCCTCATCTCTCTAAACTTCTTGAGAAATGCATACACAAACAACTCTAACCACCTCCTTCAAAATCAACTACTAACCTACATACAACACATTTTTTGACTCACCCATAGTACAACTCCTGCTGTATTATCCTTCATTGATACTGTCAACAAAGCTAGGGATTCTAGCAAAGTAGTCTCTTCACTTTGCCTTGACCTATCAAAAGCCATTGACACCATTTCTTACAATAAACTCTTGCAGGAACTATCCATCCTCAGCCTCTTCTCTCCCTCACTTACATGGTTCACCAGTTACCTAGCTAGCAGGCAACAGCTAGTTAGATGGCAAGGCTCACTCTCAGCATATGTAACCAATTATACTGGTACTGCCTATGGCTCCATCCTTGGCCATGGCTCAGATCTGAGCATATCTAAACAATCCTACCTTGGTCTGTGATTTATTGATCTTTCCTGTTAAAAAGAAGTGCGACTGCAAGCGATAGTGAAGAAATTACAGCTTTTGTCTGGCTTGCCGAACTTGTATGGTCAGAACAACTTTACTATACTTTAATATTTAGTTGTATATTGCTTGTGCAATTTTTTTTTTTTTACGTTCTCTTTGAATTTTGTGGTTACTAATTTTGATTATTCTCTTCTTTTACAAATTTTATTTGTTTGAAGCTGAATTTGGATTCCTCAAATGAGTACATAATTAATGATTTGCTAATACACAAATATCTTGTACAATGTAATAAATGCTATGCATATTTAAAGGTAACAGCTGATAACACTGGTGATGTGTGTTCCTCGTGTCAAACATTGGATGATTTGCTTACCATTGTTAGAAGTAAATCTAGACTTGATGATGATTGCACTTGTGCAATTGGCATGACTTGGAGAACTGTTGTTTCATATATTAATCACTATTCCTCTGAAGAAACTATATATATACTACCACAATGCTTTATTTTTCTAAAAATTTTTAAACTAAACTCTTTCTTTGCTCCTACTTAAATCTGGGTTGTTCTACAAAATAAAACCTAAAAATTACTTTGTAACAGCTTAATCTTTATTTAGTTTGCAACCCACAAATGACTGACATTGTAAACTGCTGCAATCTTTTGTTACCACTGCTTTAAAGCTTTGTGTTTAACCTACTAATAATTTGAAATTGTAAGCTGCTGTAATAATTTTTGTAACCTTTGTTTTGGAGCTTTTCTCCCCAGGACTCCATTGAAAATGGGTTCTTATTGGCCCAACGGACTATCCTGGTTAACCAACTGCAAATAAATAAATAAATAGACTGGTGATATAAATATTGTTAGGCACAGAACAAATAGAACACATTTAGGAAAAGATGCATCTACTATGTGCAATGATCGTTCAACCGTTATGAAACAAGACAATGCCCCTGACAACTTTGCAGTTCTGGATGCAAGTATTCAGCAATCTGAGGATCCAGTTTATTTAGAAGGAAACAAAAAAGAAAGGAAGAAGTTCACAACAAATAACAAGGAAGAAAAAGAAACTGATCAATGTCTGTAAAATAAAGAGAATATTTACTAATAAGGACACTGCTTTGTTATGTATCACAGAAGTTGCAGGGAATGATAATATTTTTCTATTAGAATACCTTCAGTCTACAGAAAAAGGCATCATTTCCATAACAGAAGGTAGAAAAAAAGAGGCAAGGGGCAGCTGAAAAGGAAGAAATCAAAACAGAATGTAGAACGATTGAAGAACATTACTCTAAGAAAAAAGAAGAGAAAGACAGATGTTGACTGCATGGCTCAAGCTGTGGATTTACAATGCCAGCTGGATAAGAATTTAATAAACAATGAAAACAGTGGGATTAATAAGACTAATGGTGATGAGGATCTATCCTTCGTAACAATTGATAGAGCAGATATTTCTGTATTAGAAGCTGAAGAGTCTTCAGAGCTGGTCAGCAAAGATATTCTTGTAATTGGAGATTCAATTATTAGAAGAATTGATACTTATATTTGCAGAGCTGATAATGAACATAGAATAGTTGTTAGGAGCAGAAATAGAAGATGTGAGACAAGCCTTGGAACTTCTTAATATAAGGAAGTATGGATCCGTTTTTATTCGTGTCAGTACAAATAATCCACAAGGATTCTCTGACTGTTAGTAGAGAACTGACAGCCCTCTTAGATAGTAAAGCTTGTACTGCTGTAAGGACATATTTTTCATAAATCAACTATAGAAAGGATAGTCAGGTCACCTTGAATGAAAAGATTTTTGGGGTAAATATGTACATGGAAAAATGTCCTGTTTTAAAAAATGGAAATGTGTACAGCATCCAAGCCTAGTTTTGGGCACACATGTTCAGACAGGATGGAATGCATTTGTCAAGATCAGGGAAGATAATTTTTGCAGCAGATATTTTGCAATATTTGACAAACACTAGGCAGGATTTTTGCCAGGTTGAAAATTTAACAGTTCACCGATAGCAACATTTGATGCATTTCTGATGGTTATTAATGCTAGGAGCATTAATAATATAGTTAGCAACATTTGATGCATTTCTGATGGTTATTAATGCTAGGAGCATTAATAATACAATTTTTATTGGAAAATTTGCTACATTCCCACAAGATTAATGTTGTTATTGTTTGTGAAACATGATTAAAGAACAATGACTGGAAACCAGTTCTATCAGGGTACAAATGTTTTTACTGTAACAAACATTTAACAAAAAATTAGTTGAAGGTGTTATTATAGGGATTAAATATCATTATGAGACTTGTGATTATTACATCATCAATGATAGCACCAATACTATAGACTGTGTATCTGTGTCAATAAAGATAACCCTGGAACATGTAACAATTGTTAGAGTGTATATATCACCAAAGTCTAGTGCAGATAACCTAGAGGAATTCATACATTTCTTGCATGAAACACTGAAGGGAAGTATATTAGCTGGGGACTTAAATTTACCAGAAGCAGACTGCAGTAATATTGATTCAACATTAGTAAGGAAATTATTCACAACATATATTCAGGAAGAAATGAGGTTTGGAACAGACCCTTTTGCCCTGGGTCATCTTCAATGTGGTGCCAGATATATAGGTTAACAGGAATGAAAAGGATAAGGGTAGGATAGGGTTATTTGGGAAGTAGGGATGTTAGGATAAAATGAGGTAAGGAGAGGGAGGGGATTAGAGGGTTTTGGCAAGTGTAGTTGAGGTAGGAGTCACATTTTGGCATGAAGTTTCTAGGACAAGTTCTTCATCCAGATGACCTGTAGGTATTCAGACTAGAGGTAGGCCTTGGAGGTACTGGGTGAGTAAAAAAAAAAAAAAAAAAGAAGAAGAAGAAAGAAATGAAAAGTTATGTTCTGTTTGTTTCCTATGGGTATGGCATAGTAGGTAGGGAGGACTGATGGGGCAGTAGCTATGGTCTTGGGGTAGGGTCAGATTAAAAAAAAAAAAAAAGTTAATGAGGAAGAAGAAGGGGTAAAAGACAGATGATTGTACTGGGATGGTCTTTGCAGTGTTAGAAGATGTGAAAAGGTTTGCTATGTGGTACATTTTCTGTGGGGGTACTTATCCCTTCACAGCTTGTTTTTTTTTTTTCCTCTCTCCTCTACTTAACGCTTCAGCATAGCTACTGCCTACCTGCTGGCTTAATAAGGCAGAGTGTAGAATGGCCATACATTCATCCCGTTGAATTGCTTAGTGTGGTTTTCCATGGGTGACTGATATTGGGGATTGTGAGCATGTGCATTATGTTGCTGACCGTTATGCGGGAGGGGGGATGGTTGAGAAGCGGGGGCTAGAGATTCGCCCTTGTTATATGTAAATTTATTAAAAAAAAAAAAAAAAAACTAGATTAGCAAGATGGAGAGGTGAATCAGACCGGGGATCGGAGCATTTTCTGGGTAGGTATTCAGAGGGAAATGGTTCATTCTCTCAACCATCCAGATTTTGACTCATACTTTTGGTCTGCTCCTCATGCAATTGGTGGTTTTCTGGCAAGTCATCGAAGAGCGAAGGCACAGAATAACCCTCAAATGTATAGATTTTTGCAGAATGTCCAGATTTTGTCTCATATTTTGGTCTATTCCTCATAAAAATTGCCCCTTTGTTCCCCGGCTGTAGTGGTAATTGTCGGCTCTGTGAATTTGTGGGTGTGAGGGGATCTGTGATTAATGGATTGGTACCATGCCAGGCTTCCCAGATAGGTTACTTTTTTTTAGTATGGTGTAGTTCCATCCTCAGGAGCAGACATTACTGGGGGTAGAGTAGCATTGGCAGTATGGGCTGTGTGGGTTGCTCCTTTCAAGGGAAGTGCAAGTTTTTGCGGGTTTTTCACAGGCTGAGAAATGCAGTTACAAGTGGTCCATTGCAGCACATGCGTGTTAATGGTAACCGCGATGACAAGGGGGTAGTGTATTTCTTAATGCCAGAGTTTGGATGTTGGTAACTGTAACTCCCGCTACCACTGATTTTCTTGGTGTTGTCCTTAGCACTTACCTTGGCAAGTTCATTGGCCCAGAAGGGCAATAGACATTGGACACTGAGCTATACGGAGGGGGAGGATTCTAGCTTTCTGTTAGCACTTTGCCTTGTTCTGAAGTACCTTATAAATGATGGAAAATGGGGGGATAAAGGAGAAATGGCAGCCACCCAATGTAAACATTTGGAATCTTTTATTATATGGGGAAATGCCTCTCAAATGGCCAGATTTTGCAGGATGTCCATATGTTGCTTCATAGTTTTGGTCTTTCCTCAAAACGTTTCAGGAACCAGATGCTCTGTTGTCGCCAGGTATAGGTATGGGTGCATTTCTAGTAATTACTGGGATGATCTGAGGAAAGTAATTGCTAAATAATTACATACTTTTAAGTTTCAGATATCATGTCTTGCAGAGAATGCATGTTAAAACAAGCTCTGTTATTCTGGAACTTCCTAAGTTTATAACAGAAATATTTAAAGCTGTTTCTATATTTGGGTCTTTGTCCTCCTCATTATGTACGGGCAGTTTTCAGACTTTTCTTGGTTGGTATTGCATCAGGGGAGGGAACAGGCAGCTGACTGTGGTGGACAATGTGTGCTGCTGTGGTTTTGCCAGCCCCATTGGAGTGCATTGTGGATTCCTTGGGCTGGTTGTTGGATTTAGTCCCTCGGTTTGTACGGTGGATGGGGGATTGCTGGAAGGGGTTGGATTCCAGTGTGAGTGCTTGAGACTTGGGTTGGCTGATGAACATGGGTGAGATTTTTGTTGTGTCTTGCAGTTGTGTGGGTTTCTTGGTTGCGGTGGAATTTGTGGTGGCTGGTGCAGCTATGGGTTGTGGTTTCTTTCTAGGTGCATGCATGTTTTCTTGACATTTTGCTTTGCACCTTTCTTTTGGGAATTTAAGAAGGCAGGACTGGAGGTTAGAACCTATTGTTCAACAGTATTTATAAGGTGTATGGAAAATAGGTTATTACATATTTTGTGTAATTTATGGAACTATATGCAGGGGATATGATTTAAAATGTGCTTGCAGTAAGGTATTGCTACAGATAAATGCAAAAAAAAAACCAAACAAACAAAAAAAAAGATAATGATTTCTTGAACTAACAGTGAGTATAGATGTAAAAATGCATTTGTAGGTTCTGTGGGTGGTCCTGGCCAAGAGGTTGCACATTGGGGCTATACAACTGGAGATGGATTCCCTGTGGAACCTTTCCATTTCACTTTGGCTTTTGGCTGCAGTTGGAGTCTGTTTTGAGTTGGATTATTTTCGGCTTCTGGGTGTCTGTGGTGGTGGTGTACTGTAGAGGAGCTGCTGCAGCTTTCCTTTCATGGGCTTAGGGTGTCAGGAGTAATGTTGTGCATGGTGCAGGTGCAATAGGCTCCATACATTTGATTCACGTGATGGACACCACACTTGCACTCAAAAAGACGGTTATAATTAAGTTTAAGAATTTCATTTGGGGTATTCAGCACTTTTAAATTATGTTATGACCTAAAAAAACATCAAATATAAATAAAAATTCTTTCCTTAAAAGGGTGTCTTCTGACAAGTTATGGTAAAGACTTAAGACTGTAGTCAGAAATAATGACAGGCATTTGAGTTGTGGACTTCAGATCATTCTGAATATCTATGCTGCCACAACCTGTTTTATCAACCTTTTAAGTTTGCAAGAGGACTATTTAAAATAATACCTGAGTATATTTTGTAAGCTGTTAGTCAGCTTTTATTAGGTTTGCTGCACTGTGTCCATTTGTTCCACATTATGTTGGTTAGTGTGCCTCAATTGGAGATGGAAGGTTAAGAGCTAGGCAGTTGGTTTTACAATATATGCTAGCTTGCCTTATACAGGGCGCTAATGAATATTTTCTGGAATCGCAAGGTTACCCGGGTTGTGATATGATAGGTCCCTTCATGTGTGGGGTTTACTTTTAGCATACTCTACTGGTAGTTACATTTATCTTGGGTATTTGATAGGGTCATTGGAATCATAGCTTCAGTTATGGCTGCTTTGTCATAGATGGGAGTGGTGGTGGTACATTCCTTCCCAAGTTGGCAGGATAGATTGTCCATGAAGATGTCTTGGAATGTGTGTTATGTATTTTGGATGTTTTACGTGTCTTTTTCTTTCTTGCAGAATGGGCTTGGAGTGCTGTGGCTGTAATTTGGAATAGGTGGGTATAAGGTGGAGCCTTCTCATTACTATTAGAGGGTTTAAGTTTGTCCTTTTCTTTGTAGATGGTGGTGTGCTGAGTACCAGTTGTGGCGATACAGTGAATTCACAGATGATGGAAGCAGTGGTGAGCAAGGATGTTACACATGGGGAGCACAAATGGGAAACAGTTACTGACGGAAGTAAGTGGATTTCAAAGTTTGTTGAGTTTTGGTAAAGGATTTTACACTGTTAGTTAGAGAAGGACAGGTATTTGAGTTTGTGATATCAGGGTTAATGGGTCATACAATTTGTTCTATTAACCGTTTATGTGTTAGATTAACATTGAAAGTTGTTCCTGCTTTTGGGCATTTGCCTTCAGTAGTAAAAGGGAGCATGGCCATTGGCCATCGGTAAGGGTTTGATGGGGTGGCAGGGGTCCTGGTTAGTGCCTCCATGTTAAGTAATTATGGTATGTGTGCAGATAGAATTCATCATTTTTTTCTTTTCTTGCAGATTGCTGAAGTGCAGAAGATATCATGTGGTGGCTTGAAAAGGGAATTTGAAAGGTGATGTTCTGATAGGATGGATGTTCTTGCCATTTGAATGGGGCATAAGGAGGGTCTGAGTAATCACCTTAGTAAGGCATGTTAGAGCTTTGTTTAATTAGTGGGAGCTGAATTATTTCATTGGTATAGGGGGTAAGTAAGGAAGAGATAGGTAAGGGGACCAAGGGGAAAACTGTCAGGGATGGTTTATGAGCGTGTGGGGATCCCATGGGATGAGTAGAGTCATGACATTCGTAGGAGCACAGGAACTTAGTAGGCTACAGCCCTAAGGCTTCTGTAAGCCAGTGAGGTTCAATCCTTGCTTTCTTGGAATGTTGGGTGGTCATATTCACTCATCCAGTTGTTTGAACCATATGTGGGGGAAGGGCCAATGAGGTGTTTGACAGGATGCTGGAGCCTGTTCCTAACAGGTGGTATACTGGGGTGACAAATTTGTCCCTTGAGTAGGTACTGTTAATGTTACATTCCAGGTTAAGGTTTTACAGAATAACTCAAGAATCATTTCACTTGAGGGTTGGGTGAATTTTGTAGATAAGGTTTAGGAATCAGGGTAGGTAGATGGCTTTGTTGGGGTAGTTTTAGAAACTGGGTGCAAAAATTTTTTTTTTGGCTTTTTTGGGTACTATAAGAATGAAGTCAACATTTTTTCCATTTTCCTTAAAATATGTCTGTCAAGCATTAAAGCCATTGAATGCAATATGTATATAATCTTGGGTATAAGCTGTCTTCAAAAGTAAAAAACAATATTCATTCCATTTTTAATAAGAAGTAAATTTTTTTTCAATAATTTCTTCAAAATTATTATCAATAATTTTACTCACATCTTGATAGACTTTTACTCGTACATATTTTAATTTTTTTCCTTTTCAGTTTTATTTATATTGATTTTTAAACTTGCTATCTAGTAATTGATTTAAAACTAAAGTTCCAATTTTATTATCATTATTAAATTTAGCAGTAATACTTCTTGAAACTTTTCAATGTCCTCATCTATTTCTTCAATTGCATAATTCAAATCTCCTATGCTTAGTAAAATATTGGCTGGAAAAAAGCTGCATCTTATATTGACAATCCTTGTTAATTGATAATCTATCAATGTTTCCATTGTTTCTTATATTATTAGCTAAGGGCTCAATAACTAATTCAAATAGTAGAGGGGACAAGGGACACCCTTGCTTTGTGCCTTTGTTTAAAGTGAATCCTTGAGAAATGTAAGATCCAATTTCACCATATGCTTTGGAGTCTTTATACAGTTTTTTTAAATATTCCAATAAATTGTTCTGTAAATGCAAACACTTCTAAGTTTTTTAAACTGGTCATTCCAGTCTACAGAATCAAAAGCTCTCTCAATGTCTATGCTAATTAGGATTCATTTCTTGTTCATTCCTTTTGCTAAATCTAAGATAGTCACTAACCTTTTTATATTATCATATGTTAATCTATTAATTATAAATCCTGTTTGATCTTTATTAATTACTTTATTTACTATATCTATTAATCTTGTAGTGAAAATGGAAGCAAATATTTTATATTGTACATGTAATAAATAAATAGGTCTGTATGAAGAACCTTACTTTTTATCCTTTCCTTGTTTAAGTATAGGCGAGTTTACAGAAAATTTCCATGAGGGAGAAATTACTTTGCTACTCTGAATTATCCTGAAAATGTCAGTCAGTAATTCTAAAATATTTAATTGCAGAAGACTATATAATTCCACACTTAAACCATCTAAGCCTGGAGCTTTACCATGTTTCCCTTCTTTCAAAGCTTCTTTCATTTCTATTAGGGTAATTGGCTTATTCAAAGGAGATATTTGTTGGTCATTCATTTTATTAGTAATGTATTTCTTTAAATACTTGTCAAGTTCTAATCAGGATTACAATTTTTATTTTTATTAAGATCCTCACTGATTTTTTTAACTATTAAGCATTTCTGCTATGTCTTAAGTAAGATTATAGGTATGAGGGTTTTGCATATTATTTATTTGTGCTTTTTGCTTAACATCTTACTTCTATTAGATAATCTATGTACATTTTTGAAGTCATTGCATAACTGTTCAATTTTATTTTTTTCTAAAGGTATCTCTAGTTTATGAGTTAAAACCATTTATTTTCTCATTAATTTTTATGACTTCAGTATTATCTTATTTCTTTGTTTGTTGCTCAAACCTCACTTTATGTATTTCATTTTATATTTCTAACAACTCTTTATCCCACTCACATTCATTTTATTACTAGCCTATCTTCCCATTCTATCTTTAATATGCATTTTAAGGACTCCTATAGTATGACTTTACTAGCTTGACCATTATCATTCAAATATAAAACATTCTCAATTTGTTCCATAAGATATAACAAAAGCAAGATGTAGCATGAAGACTTGTTAGCCACAATAACCAATGTAGAAACAGGAGCAACCAGTCAAACATGAAAGAGTAGAGCAGTAAAACATATAAATTTAATGAAATAAAGCTTAAAAAACCCTAAGAAAGCTTGAAAAGCTTTTTAAGCTTTGCTATTTCATCAGATTTTTATATATTTTATTGGTCTACTCTGCCATGTTTGACTGGTTGCTCCTCTTTCTACATTGTTCCTTAAAATAACTCTGAAATTATTTTAATTTCATCGTATGTGCTGGGATTCTATAAACAATCTGAAATTTCCTTATATCCATTAATATATTAATGCTTAGTGCATTATTATCAGATAAAGGACAAGGGATGGTTTTAAAATAAGTTATTAAGTAAATCTGTAGAGGCACAAATCCTATCAATTCTAGTTTGCATTTCATGCACATAAGAATAATGAGTGAACAATGACTTATCATACTATTAAATCAATTACATTATTATTACTAATCCATCTGTTTAGTGGTTTAGCTGATGCCAGAATTTTAGCTTTCTTCTGTTCATTTCTATCTTCTATACTAGATATGCAGTTGAAATCCCTTGCTAGAATTAAACTACCGTTTCAATTACTGTGTAGTGAGTTTGAGTGATCTTTACTCATCGTTGCACTTCTTTCAGTGAACCAGTAAAAATAGCTGGTATATAGAGTTTGCAATCATGTTTAATTTTTACAGATTTATACCTTCTATTGGGATCATTGATAGATTCCATGACCTTAGGGATTACAGTAGATTTTCTCCAAAGTATAGCTGTTCCTCTCCCCATTTTGTTAAAAAAAAAGCAGACGATAATATTTCACAGCCTATATTATTTAAATATTGTATATCTTTATCTATCAAGTGAGTCTGTTGCAAGAATCTAATGTTACCTCTATTTAATTTTAGATATCTCATTAATGATTTCCTTTTGTTGCCATTATTTAATCCATTTACATTAATTGATAATAGATTAAAACTATCCATACTGTGTATTTAAAATTTTTATTTTAAAAGATAATATGACACATTTATCCATCATATTAATTTAATTGTTTATAACACTGCAATGCATTCCTCCAACACTATCTTAACATTTCCACAGTTTTTGAATCACTACTGTCTACAAACTAAACTACTAAAACTCTTAACGAACAAAAACAAAAACAAATCTACAACTGTAACTGTATATATTACTAATAAAACACAATGTACCATGGATACCAAAGTTCCTAGTTTGCCTGTCAAGTAGATAAACTACTATACTATCTCTCTACCTACCAAAACCTAACAATCCATCAAAAAAGTAGAGAAAAGCTACTCTGACTTACAAATAATTAATATAATTATATATAAGTTAAAATAATGAGACTATTAATTTAGCTATATATGTTGCCATTTAAAATTATTCTCCAATTAGTACTTAAAAGTTTAATAATCTGTTATTAATCACAGATATTAAATAATCCAACAAATAGTGTACTATATACCCATTTGTGTAATAGTGTATAAATTATCCATTAAATATTACTAAATTATTCACTCATTCAACATTATTATAACTAACTCTCTAAATAAATACATAGAACAAAGGGGGACCGAAGAAATAAAGATATCCGTAAACTTACAGGTGACAGGTAATCTTATCATATTAAACTATTATACGATAGGAAAATCAATGCATATATATATTCATCATGCTAGAAGATATGCACGTATTTTGTAGATCTAATAAAAACTCTGAATTGATTTAAAAGTACAGGTGTCTATACCTTAAAATTGTGCAACACCCTTAATACGATCAATATCAATACAAAAAGATTTAAAAATCCTTTAGCTTATTTAACTAATTCATAAAAATATGTACATTACTGAGTTAAAAAAAATGTCTTGCGATTTCTATGGAATAAAGAAAAACATTCACAGTCTATACTGTATTCAAAAGTTACAGTATGTTTAATTCAAATCCCATTCTCCTTTCCCAGATTCAGGTTTCATAATGCCAATCCAGAAATGTTTGAATCCTCATTATTGAATGGTTGTGTGCATTTTCTAATATGGGATCAACATTCTGATCACAGATCTCACTACAGTGGGGATCGAAAAATGTACCCTTTTCATCACTGTAGTGTGATCTTGGAGTTGGAATATATAATATGTAGGGAGTGTGGGGACACAGCCCCCACATGTAGGGTGCGGGGAGGCTTGGCCCATGCAAAAACATTACCGGTAACATAGAATTTTGACATTGGAACTTCTGGTGTTTGAATGTCGATTCCATGGTTACCATTTCCAATATTTTGGTAATTCTGTATTACCAAATTCGGCCACGAACTTGATCAAAAAGTGGAAAATTGTTCTGATTTTCCACATTTTGATAGTAAACTGAAAAATATACTTTACTTGCTATTAAAATAGATCCATTGATTCACCAATATAACACTCAAATTTCAGCTCTTACTTATGAAATGAGTTATGTCAGGTAGCATTACTGAATCTAATAATAGAATTTAAAAAAAAACGTCCAAGTTTACATGATCGAGCTTCAAATTTCAGCATTCAGGGTATTTTCAAATATTTTTATCTGATTTTCTATGTAAATTATATGAGATCTTGTACATTCACATTTCTGCCATATGCATGTATATGTAGAACATGTCTTTCTTAAAGGCAGTTTGTTATTTAAATATATTTTTCTATCTTATTTGCCCACTAAAATTCTACCTTATTCTATATAACTTGTTTTTCTAAAATCTCCCATCAAAGAGCTATTTAATCATTAGCTTTCTATTTGAGATTACAGTATGAGTATAAATTTCTTAATTTACTGATACTGCTTTTTGTTTATCTTACATAGTAAATATTTCATTTCTTGTGCATATTCATATTATTCATGAAAATGTTTACTCTTCCTATTAATTTTAGTATTAGAAGCAGTCTTGACAATATATAAAACAATTCCTGCTTCTTTGATATGAATGCATGTTTTTAGCCATTGTGAATTGCTGTTCTGATTTAAACTTCACATCCTGACATCAGAATTTCATTCAGGACACAGCAGCTGCTAATTTCCTCTGTAATTTTCTCATTCTCCTTAATTCTTTTAAACTTTTCTAACCAGTAACAAACACCTGAATTTACTTCGTTCCATTAGTGCATATCAGTGGTGAACATGATTTTCTTTTACTCATTACTTTACTGGAATAATCATTGTCAAATCTGATGACATGTTCACCCATTTTAATAGGTGGGGTGGGCATTGCTATTTTTAGTATTTGATCTTTTTCTAAGCTAGACATAAACTATAATTGAATGTGGTGTCCGATTTTCCTTCTTCAAAAGTGCAGTCAGGGATCTATGTGCTATTTCAATCCCAAAAAGTTAAGTTTCAGGTACATTCAATGTTTTTGTAGCCAGGTTGTTAAGAAGTTTATTATATTGTCTCTATCATACTTTTCAAGTATGCCATAAGTTCTAATGTTATTTTGTCTCAGCCTGTTTTCTGTATCATCAACTTTATCTATGAGCCAGTTATTTTGTTTTAAAACAAATTCAGTCTGAGACTCACCTTTAATTATTCTCCCTTCATGATCATTTAAAGCTTCTTCCATACTGCTATGTGTACTTTGTTGTTTCATAAGAATTTCTAAATGTTCCAAATTCTTTCTGGTCTATTTTTTGTAACTTTCTATTTTGGTATCCAGCGTGTTAATTTTAAGTAATACATCCTGTATATATTATTGACTGGATGTCTTTTTTGACACAAGAATCCTGAGCACCATTTCTTGAGTGGTATATGCTGAAGCCTCTTCTGTCTTAACCAAGCAGTTGAAATTCTGACAAGAAAATGAAATCTTTCGAAGAACTTGAAGCTCTAAATCTTTTCTCTGACAATTAATAAATAAAATTAGCTAACAAGTATCCCCAAATTTAAATTTTTGTATTATATTTTCTGTCAGAGAAAGGTTTTCAGTTATAGAGCTTTCACCAGTTGCTGCTCTCAGTTAACCATCTTAGCCATGACACTAGAATTCATTATCTCATGATATTAGGTCTATCCCTAGTCTACCGTCCTTCAAACACAAACTAAAGGGACATACATTCCAAACCTGGCTCTGCTCATATGCTAATCCTGGCTGTACTTCTCCTCACCCCCATATTGTTCATGTGTTAATCTAGGGTTCCTATCACGTAGTTGAACATTTACAATTTTAAATGACATATGGTCGAGACCATATGTTCGAATTTGTAAATGTTCGTGCATGTGAATGGAAATCTCCATAAGCAGAGGTTTCCATTCACTTCAATGTGGTGTGATCTCAGAGTTGGTATATTTAAGTAGCGAGGGGTGTGGGGGGTACAGGGGGGCTTACCCCCCTGCATATAACAATTTTTATATTTGTCCGTTGTGTTTTTACTTTTTTATAGCTAGTTAAAGTTCTGTAACTTCGGGCATATGTGTTGGAACATATGTCAGTCGATGTTACGGCACTTCGACTATGTGATATAGACCCGTTAATCTATGCTGAAACCCTCTCTTCAAAGCAACCTTCTATCTTCCTTTCCATTTCCTGCCACAGTAATTACTCTTAGTTCTGTTTAGGTCAGTTCTCCTGCTATTAATCTGCTCCTACATTTGCTACAAAATATTTACATACTTGCCTCTTCTTACTAGTCTCCTCATCTCCACCCTCATTTCCATCACTTCTTAATATTTTACAGTATATCATAAATCCTCTGCTTCTCTCACACTTCACTATTCCCCCTCTTATCAGGCCATTCCTCTACTTTTTTAACTTACCTCTTCTCTCTCCACACTCACCTCATTCCTGTTTCTGTCTTTCTCCCTCCTAGAACATTACATCTTAATGTGCTAATATAATTGTTCATTGTAAACGACTCTCATGAACATGGTATATAAATGACATTACATTTTTCATTTGTATGAATATCTTAATATTGTATGCTTATACATTTTTTTATCTGGAGGATTTCTCCTCAAGCCTCTGTTGAAAATGGGTACTTTTGATCCAGCTGGATTTTCCAAGTAAACAAATGGGAATAAATCACAGATGCCCACTAGCTCCACATATGAATTTTATTGAAAAAATAAGCACTTTTCTTCCACTTGTTTTACTGTTCCGCAGTTTGTTTGTTTTTTTGGTTCAAAATGTGAACGAATAAATAAATAAATAAATAAATAAATAAATAAATAAATAAATAAATAATCTTCCCAGCTTAGCTAAGATTCTTGAAAAGCAATGTTTCCCTCTGATTCTGGATTACACAGATAAGAATGGGATATTATCATGCAAGAAACACAGCCTTTGATGTTCTGTTAATGTATTGTCAGTGCTCCTTAGTAATGTCTTTCGGCTTTTCCCGGTTAAGGGTCACCACAGCAGAACTCCGATCCGCTAATGATTGGCAGTGGACTTTTACGGTGCCAAGTTGCCAGCCCGACGCCCAACCTTCAAAGAAGGCACACCCATTCACGCACACACCTACCTGCATGTCTTTATGTATCACTCGACCACAGGGAGGACATGCAGACTCCACACAGAAGGCGCTCCAGTCAAGAATCGAACGGGAGAACCTCTTGCTGTGAGGCGACAATGCTAACCGCTGCACCACCACGGCCTACATTGTCAGTGGTCCTTACTGTATCTAATTCTGTTTATAACACATGGTCCAAGTATCTTGAATGGCAGATGTTCTTATTAATTTTAGGAATGCTTTTGACTCCCTTGATGATTTTTTTTCCCTTTTAGGTCCACTGTACTCCTTATGGTTTAGTGATAGTTCTTTGTTATGTGTACATAATTATGTATTAATAGGAATGCACATGGCTACATTGTAGTTCATATTTAAAAAGTTAATAGCCATTGACAAGGAGGGGTTCTGAACTTATGAATGCTGCTTCAGTGGAACATGTCAGCCACTGTGTTTCATATTTCTATAAGTCTTCAGCTTGATATACTAACCATGAGTTCTTCTTTCCTTGGTATGTAGAACATAGATGCAGAGCTAGAACATGGTTTCAGAAGTGATAGAAGCTCATCATGACAATGTAGTAATTTATTTCATTTTCCCACACTGTGCACTGAAAGATACATAATTTGTTTTCTCCACTCATCTAGTCATGTATTTTATATGTGTCCTGTTTGCTGTGATCCATCTCTCACTATGTAAAATCCTTTTTTTACAAATTTCACTTACCAGTCCACATTGGTAAAACTGTTTTATTATGAAGCAAAGCTCTTTACTTGTAAAACATAGAAAATACAGACAATTATATATTGTACAAGATGGAGCCTGGTAAAAATAAGCAGCAAAGAACTACACCATTTACTTTCATTGTGGGTTTAGGTATGGAAAGAGGCAGTATATATAATAAAAAAAAAACAAGTTTGCATTTGCAAAAACACAATATTAGTATGTGGGCATAAAAATTAGTTAAGGACAATTTTTGAAAGGAAAATTGTTTGAATGCAACAAATGAAAACATATTCATCATCAGGATCTAGGCTCACAAGATCAAGAGGCTATATCTCCAGCTGGACAAGATACTTAATTAAGCTATGAGATAAAAAATATAAGAAATGGAATGAGTAAGGGCCATGACTTTGACGACTGAAATAAACAAATTAAAAATAATGTGAGGCAAGATGAGGAAAATTTAATGAAATGGATAAGGAATAATAAGACCAATCCATCCAGCAGAATGAAGGCCAGACCCACGGCACACCCTTATGATCCACTCTAGCCCCAGCCGCATAGAGGAAGCTGGGATTATCTGAAGTTGGCTGGTAGGCCTCAGGATAAATGTGGAGCACTAGGATAGGGAGCTGTGGCATGATGTGGAGCCTCCTCCACTAAAAAAAAAGTTATATTAAGATCTAAGTATCTGCAATCCAATTGTCAACCATGATTAAAATGTAAAAGTACTTATTGAAAGAAATGTGATAAGTCTTAGTAGTTGCACATTTTCTTAACATGCTTAGCCTATACTCCACTATAGGCTATTGAATTGCCTCCATTAGAATTATTGATGGAAAGAAGAGTGATGTCAAAGCTGCCAACATCTTTTTCACCACTAATTCTGAAAAGCACATTACAAGCAACAGAAATTCTGAAGAAAAGGCAACTGGAACAGAAACAATGTTATGATAAAAAAGCAAGAAATTTGCCAGTGACAAGCGAACGTGAAATAGACTGACTAGATCAAAAGCCACAAGGTACAGATTGAAGTAATGACACCTGGTCATCATCAATGTTTAAGATCTTCCACAATACAAAAAAAATGATTTATAGTTGGACAAGATGAATCTAAGACATTTACTGAAGATACCAGAGTAGGGTGCTGCTGAAGAGTTTGTGTGCTGTATCCAAACAAGAGCAATTAGATATTGTACTGGATCTGCCAAAGAAATAGTTTTAGCTGATAAAATATTATTAGGTCCAGATTTCACTGCAGAATCTATTAACAATCTGTTTACTGCAGTCACACACCTTGCATCCAATGATATGAAAGACAGCGATTTGAAATCAAATAATAGGAGTGTCCACTGCATTTAGTATGGTACACTCATCAGGAAAAAGCCACTCAGATATGCACGCATTCAATGGTTTTCATATGTACTAGTCTCATGATTCACTAATATTACATAATATTAGTTATATAAAGCAATGTATTTTGCATATAATGTATAACATATAGAATATATAGTTTTTTTCTAATTAAAGGGTGATGTAGCATACCTTTAAAAGTTAGTAGTAACTTCAGTGTGAATCATAGGAAAAGAAGAGTTTAAGACAGTGTATCTGTAGGCCTTATTCCTCAGCTCAGTGTAGTAACTACTAATATCTCTACCCAGGGCATGCCAGTCATAGGTATGACACTAGAACATGTAGCTCTACCTTTCCCAGCAGGTTACCAATCATGATGGTATTGCACAAGGTTTCATGGTGGTATCTCGGACTGACAGGGGTACAAGTCTTGAATCTTCTACAACAGCTGCCAAATAATCTTATAAACAGAGCTTCAGGCTTTAAATATCACATTGGTGTAACCAAGTGAAAAATGGATGGTTCATAGGTTCATAGGTAGGTACTAGGCTATCTGCCTGAAGGCATTTATAAGCCTAGCCAGAATGTGTTGGCTTTCTCCGCCCCCTTAGATTAGTTCCCTGTGCCTCTGTCCAGCAGAGCCACTGAAGTGATCCCCAGGGTAAACTTTCTGTTTCCCATCCACTCGTCAAGATTTCTTTTGAAGAGTGTTAGCGAGGAGCTCTGCCTAATGTAGATTGGGATCTTGTTCCAAAGCATAGGAAGTCTCTGGGATAGGAATCTATCCATCCAGCACGTCCTATTTATTGTTGTGGTGAGGTTTCGATCCCTAGAGCATGTGGCTCACGGGGATAAGGTTTTCTTTAGGTGGAGCATGTCCATCAATTCTGGGTTGGACATGGCCTTGTATGTCAGGCAAAGATCACCTCTGAGTACGCGGTATGCAGCCGAGTACAACTGTAATTTCTTCAGTCGAGCTGCATAGGGCATCTGTTTGAGGCCAGTGATCCTCTTGGTGAGGTACTTCTGTGGTCTTTCCAGCTGTTGCAGGTGTCTTGTAAGGTACATCCCAAATGGGTTATTGTACTCTATGATGGGTCTGATGAGTGATGAGTAGAGGCGCACAATGACCTCTTTTGATCTGGGTGCAAACCCTTTTGTGATCAGGTGGGCCACGTCGAAGGATTTTCTAACCACTTTGGCAATGTGATTATCAAAGGTGAGATTACTATCTACTTGGGTCCCCAGATCCCTTATTACGTCTTCTGTATTTAGGGGACTACCACCTATGAGGTAGTTTGTGGGTACTTTGTTTTTTCCAAAGGGGATGGTCATGCAACTTTTGGCATTTAGCTTGAGGCCATGATTTTGACACCAGGTATCTGTCTCAGTGAGACCCTTTTGGATGATGTCTGTGTCAGCCGGAGAGTCAATTATAGCCCCTAGTTTGCAGTCATCTGTGAACTTGGTCAGCCATAGTCCTCCTGTGCTTGCCTGTACCTCTGAGTAGTATATGCCGAACAGGAGGGGTCCTAGGACTGAGCCCTGGGGAACTCCACTTGTAACCGATTAAGAGTCGGACCTAGCTCCCGCAACTCTCACCATGTGGGTTCTGTCTGTGAGCCAGTTGGAAAACCATCTTATAGATTCATAGGTTCATAGGTTCATACTAGGCTATCTGCCCTAGGGCATTTATAAGCCTAGCCAGAATGTGTTTGGCTTTCGCCACCCATTTTAAATTTATTTTGCTATGCCCTCTTTCGAGGTTAGTATACTGTGCCTCTGTCTAACAGTGACACAGAAGTGATACCCGGGGTAAACCTATGATCTCCCATCCACTCATCAAGATTCCTCTTGAAGAGAGTCAATGAGGGACTCTGCCTAACCTGGACTGGGATTTTATTCCAGAGTGAAGGGAGCCTCTGGGTTATGAATCTGTCCCTCCAGCATGTCCTATTTATTTCAGTGCTGAGGTTCAAGTCTCGAGCATGTAGCTCGATGGGATTTGGATTTTCTGAGGTGCAGCATGTCCATTAATTCCGGGTTGGACATGGCTTTATACGTCAGGCACAGATCGCCTCTGAACAGGCGGTATGCCACTGAGTAGAGCTGGAGTTTCTTTAACCGGGCAGCATATGGCATCTGTTTGAGCCCTTTGATCCTCTTGGTGAGGTACTTTTGGGGTCTTTCCAGTTGCTGCAGGTGTCTGGTAAGGTACATCCCAAAAGGGGCATGGGCCAGATGAGGGATGAGTAAAGAGGCACGATGACCTCCCCTGATCTAGATGTGAATCCCTTCATGATTAGGTGGGCTATATAAAATGTTTTCTAACCACTTTGGCCACATGGTTGTCAAATGAGAGATTGCTATCAACTTGGGTCCCCAGGTCCCTAATCACTTCTTCTGTACTTAATGGATTACCACCTATGTGGTAATTTGTGGGCACTTTGTTTTTGCCAAAGGGGATGACTATACACTTTTTGGCATTTAGCTTGAGGCCATGGCTCTGGCACCAGCTGTCTGTTTCTATGAGGCCCTTTTGGAGGATGCTTGTGTCGGCTGGAGAGTCGATTATGGCACCCAGTTTGCAGTCATCTGCGAACTTGGTCAGCCACAGTCCTTCCGTGTTGGCCTGTACCTCCGAGAAATATATACCGAACAAGAGAGGTCCCAGGACTGAGCCTTGTGGGACACCACTTGTAACTGGTTTGGAGTCTGACATGGCTCCAGCAATTCTAACCATGTGGGTTCTGTCCTTGAGCCAGTTTGCAATCCATCTAGTGACATAGGGGTTTATATTTAAGCTGGTGAGCTTATCTATAATGCCTTAGTGGGGTATTGTATCGAAGGCTTTTGCGAGGTCCAGGTAGGCTGTGTGGACCACCTTCCCCTCGTCAATGGCCTTGGTGACTGTTTCAAAGAAATCAACCAGGTTTAAGAGGCAGGATCTGCCCTTAACAAAGCCGAACTGGGTAGGATCCAGTGTCTGTAGGTCCCCAATATCTTTATTTATGAGGTCCAATGTGATCCTTTCCATAGCTTTGCAGACCAAGCTAGTCAGGCTTATGGGGCGATAGTTTCCAGGATCCGTTGAGGCACCACCTTTATGGAGAGGGACCACTGTTGCTGTACGCCACTCTTTGGGCACATATCCTATAGTAAGGCTGAGATTGAACAGTAGTTTTATGTTTGGGTTTAGCTCTTCTTGGAGTTCATGTAGGACACAGCCCAGGACACCGTCTGGTCCCATTGATGCTGTGTTTTTGCTTTGGAGAGGGTGGCTCTTACCTGAGCATCTGAGATGTCAGGGGGGCAGCACTCTGCTGGGATAGATATTTGCCCTTTTGGTGGGGGGGGGAGTTTGCGCTGAACCTGTCAGCTAGGATGTTGGCAATGTCTGTGGGTTCAGTGTATTTTTGTCATTTTGGACTAATTCTGAGCATATCTGGGAATTACCACCCAGGTTCCTAACATAACTAAAGAAAGCCTTGTGATTATCCTTAGTGTCCTGTGCAATTTTTCTCTCAAAGCTGGCCTTAGACAATTTTATGAGTGCCCGTAGTTTTTTGCTAATACTGATCAGTGATGCCTTCCCTTTTTGGGATTTTGCTCTATCATTTAGTAGCTTCCTCCTTCTATTGTATAGTTTGTTTATGGCTGGGGTCCACCAGACAGGACATCTGCCTTTGGAGGATTGGGTCTTGGTTTTATTTGGGATTGCATGATACATGCATTCCTGAAGGTGTTCATAGAATGCGTTTATAAAGGATTCTGTGGTCTGGGCTGTATTTTCCACAGGCCCGGGGGCTTTGAAGGATTCCACCTCAGTTTTGAGGAGTGTGAAATTTGCTTTAGAGAAGTTTTTCACTGTGGTTTTCTGGGCAGGGGGTGGGGTCGGGATGTGAATATCCAGTGAGATTAGTTTATGGTCTGATCTTACCAGTGAGGGATACACTTCTGGTCTGGAGCATAGAGTCCCCATGTTGGTGATGATCAGGTCCAGTATGTTTTTCCCTCTTGTGGGAGTGGTAACAAGTTGTTCCATAGCATTTGAGTTTATAAATTCTAGGAACCTTTGAGCTAGGGTGTTGGAGCTAGAGTAATGCTCCCAGTCTATGTTTGGGTAGTTGAAGTCGCCCAATATAATGGTGTTTGGAGAGACCTTCATATTTTCCAGTGTTCTCAGAAAGGCCGAGTGGGGTTCCTGGGTTTGGGAGGGTGGTCTGTAGCAGGCTATAAACTGGAAGGCAGTTTTACCCACTGTTAGTTGCACATGGATAGTCTCTGATGCTTCGTGCTTTGCCACCAACCTGGAGGTGTGGGTATCTTTGATGAATATCGATACTCCCCCTCCTTTTGTGGTTCAGTCCAAGTTTTGGGGCCGAAAAGCATGGTATGAGGTATAACCTGGTAGTGCTGGGGTGCTCTTGGGAGTCCTGAACCAGGTTTCTGTTACTGCACAGATATCGATGTTCTCCATGATAAGGAGAGTTTCGAGTGCGTGCATCTTGAGGTTTAGACTTCTGGCATTGAGTAGCATTACTCTTAGTTTCTTGTCCCTTGTGATACCTATGGAGGTGGGTTTGTCTTTTGAGCCTTGCCTAAAAAGGCACTATGGGGGTAGCAAGAGCCTTTGCCAATATCCGAAAGCCCAGGGGTGACAGGTGCAAGCCGTCCCTAGCGAAGCATCGTGGCTTGTCAAGCATATCATCCCAAGCTGACAGGCATTGGATCCCCTTTGAATGACACCAGTACTTAAGCCAATTGTTGAAATTTATCATCTTGTCTTCATATTGTGGCATCATTCTTGGTGAGGGTAAGATGCTACTCAAGGTCAGGGTCATACCGGCCTGGGCTACATGCTCAGAGAGCTCCTTTATGTCTCTTTTCATGTAGTCCAGGGAGGTACGTCTCAGGTCATTCACACCAGCATGGACAATGACTGAGTCATATTTGTACTTGCCTTGGAGTGACCTGAGTGCTTGTGTTATGTGGCGGATCCTAGTGCTCGACAGGCTGCTCACCGTGACCCTCTCCTTGTTCAGCCTGGTGAGTGGGACGTCAGTGTGCCTGACGATAGAGTCACCTATTACAAGTGTATCAGGTGTGTTGTTTAGTCTTAAGGGCTGTGACTGTTCGGCAGACTGGCTTTGTGAGATATGTGTTGCACGTGTTTTGTTTTGGGGTAGCGGTTGCTTGGGTGTCTGCTTTGGAGGTCTCTGCTGCTTAGGCAGATCTTTATTTAGAGCCTCTGAGTATCTTTTTGTGTGATTATGTGTTTGGTTTGCTGTCGTGGTAGGTCTATGTGAGACTGGAATTGTAGTGAGTGTGGTTTCCTTCTCCTCCTGACTGATTATGCCAGTACTGAGTTGAGAGAGCTTAGCCTCCAGTTTGGCTATATGGTTGCATCTCTCACATGTGTTGGAATTTGTTGGGAGGAGGAGAGGGTTGTCTGTGTACATGAGGCAGTTGTAACATTGCCTCAAGATTCCCAGATTCACCAGCTGGACCAGAGAGGAGATTGACAACTGACCTTTGGACATGCTAGAATAATATTGGGAATTCCTTAATAATTGAAAACAAGGACCAGTGGGGAGTGAGGGTGTAGTGCTTTTAATTTTTAGTGCTGACTTATATAATTGCTTTAGCGAGCAAGTGCCAGGTAACTTAAGTGCAATGTGCTACAGGTAACTTAAATGCAAAAATGGCAAACAGTAACTTTCTTTCAAGTGAAACAGGGAAATAAGTACAGTAAGCAATGCAGATATCACTAGTGATCCACAGAAGCTGAGAAGCCGTATTAGGTGGAATTAGCGTTCCAGGAAATAACAAGCAAACAAACAACAAGCATATAAACAAAGCTAGATTCAGCAGGCCTGGATCTAGTCTATGCTACAGCAAACAAGGTGTACCAATTTCAGTAAGATACAGTTCAAATATTCAGGCACTATAAACCTCTAACCAGAAATTCCCAGCTCAGAAGGGCAGAGTCCAGCCTCTTCTCCCACAAGAGTGCAGACCACGAAACTTCTTGATGTAAAATATCTGGCCTGAAGCCCAAGTGCTTAAACCAGAACTAATACACTTTAAGAATAACAGACACTGGGCTCTCAATCAGCAGTTCCCAACTTAGAAGGATGAAAGCTACCTGTCCTGCCACCACAGTGCATGCCACAAACCTTCTAATGTAAAACAACTGGTCTGAAGCCCAAGTGCTTAATCCAAAAGACTTAGAATGATAGCTACACTTTAATCAAGTTACTACCAAGCAGTAATAAATACAATTGAATACTTTAGAGAATGCCTGGATTAGTGCTCAAGTTACACAAACAAAGCTAGATCCAGCAGGCCCGAATCCAGTCTATGCCACAGCAAACAAGGCACCAACTTCAGTAAGAAGCAGTTCAGATATGCATGCACTATAAGCCTTTAACTAGAAATTCCCAGCTCAGAAGGGCAGAGTCCAGCCTCTCCTCCCACAAGAGTGCAGACCACAAACCCTCTTAATGTAAAATAACTGGCCTGAAAGCCCAAGTGCTTAAACCAGAATTAATACACTTTTAGAATAACAGACACTGAGCCCTCAATCAGCAGTTCCCAACCTAGAAGGATGTAAGCTACCTGTTCTGCCACTACAGTGCAGACCACAAACCCTCTCAGTGCAAAACAACTGGTCCGAAGCCCAAGTGTTTTAAACCAAAAGGCTTAGAATGAGTTACACCAAGCAGTAATAAATACAATTGAGTACTTTTAAGATGATGCAAAAGTAAAATAAAGTAGGTAGAAACACAAGTACAGTAATAGCAGATGAATTTTTTTTTTTTTTCTGAACAAGTGCTGAGATCAAAGAAACAGATTTGAGTGCTGCAACTAGAAAACTGGCTAGTTATAAGAAAAATAAAACTAAGCTAGAAGGCTTCCCTCCAACACAGAAGGGCTTGGGGGCTCAGAAGCCTACAAATAGTCTATACCACTTAACAGGAAAGGCAGGAATCAAGCTTAATTTTTTTTTTCTGTTTCCCAGATGCTCTCTTTGTACACAGTAGGAGTGCCTGAAATCAGAATATGATCTCACTGCACTCAGTTGAGTGAGCAAATGAGATGGGCCCAGAAGGAGTATCCAAACACAAATTTACAAGAGGGGCAGGCAGTTTCAAGGCCACTAAGATTAACACCAAAACAAAAACAGGGAGGGTGGGTGGGACTAACTGAAGAGCAGAGTCAAAACTTCCAGTTCGGTTAATATTCCTGCAACACACAGTTAAAATCAATTTAAATACTGTATTTTTTTGAAAAAAAAGTGCAGATAAAGGTACTTAAATTCTCTTATACGTCCAGTTGAATACAGCAAGTTCTTAGCTGGCCAAAGCTGAGGTTTTTAAGCAGAAAATATTTCACACTGTACCACTTAAATAGGCAAGGACAGGAAATCAATGAATGTGGCTACCCCCACACCTGTAATTACTAGCAAATAACAAAATTCAGCAAACACTGACTAACTTCCAGTTCAGTTAATATTCCTGCAACACACAGTTAAAATCAATTTAAATACTGTATTTTTGAAAAAAAAGTGCAGATAAAGGTACTTAAATTCTCTTATACGTCCAGTTGAATACAGCAAGTTCTTAGCCGGCCAAAGCTGAGGTTTTTAAGCAGAAAATATTTCACACTGTACCATTTAAATAGGCAAGGACAGGAAATCAAAGAATGTGGCTACCCCCACACCTGTAATTACTAGCAAATAACAAAATTCAGCAAACACTGACTAACTTCCAGTTCAGTTAATATTCCTGCAACACACAGTTAAAATCAATTTAAATACTGTATTTTTTGGAAAAAAAAGTGCAGATAAAGGTACTTAAATTCTCTTTTACGTCCAGTTGAATACAGAAAGTTCTTAGCTGGCCAAAGCTGAGGTTTTTAAGCAGAAAATATTTCACACTGTAACACTTAAATAGGCAAGGACAGGAAATCAAAAAATGTGGCTACCCCAACACATGTAATTTTTAGCAAATAACCAAATTCAGCAAACAGTGACTAACTTCCAGTTCAGTTAATATTCCTGCAACACACAGTTAAAATCAATTTAAATACTGCATTTTTTTGAAAAAAAAAGTGCAGATAAAGGTACTTAAATTCTCTTATACGTCCAGTTGAATACAGCAAGTTCTTAGCCGGCCAAAGCTGAGGTTTTTAAGCAGAAAATATTTCACACTGTACCACTTAAATAGGCAAGGACAGGAAATCAAAGAATGTGGCTACCCCCACACCTGTAATTACTAGCAAATAACAAAATTCAGCAAACACTGACTAACTTCCAGTTCAGTTAATATTCCTGCAACACACAGTTAAAATCAATTTAAATACTGTATTTTTTTGAAATAAAAGTGCAGATAAAGGTACTTAAATTCTCTTATACATCCAGTTGAATACAGCAAGTTCTTAGCCGGCCAAAGCTGAGGATTTTAAGCAGAAAATATTTCACACTGTACCACTTAAATAGGCAAGGACAGGAAATCAAAGAATGTGGCTACCCCACACCTGTAATTACTAGCAAATAACAAAATTCAGCAAACACTGACTAACTTCCAGTTCAGTTAATATTCCTGCAACACACAGTTAAAATCAATTTAAATACTGTATTTTTTTGAAAAAAAAAGTGCAGATAAAGGTACTTAAATTCTCTTATACGTCCAGTTTAATACAACAAGTTCTTAGCCGGCCAAAGCTGAGGTTTTGTGACGTAGGTCTTGTGACGTAGGGTTTATGTTCAGGCTGGTGAGCTTGTCTATAACACCAGAATGGGGAGTGGTGTTGAAGGCCTTTGCGAGGTCTAGATAGGCTGTGTGTACCACCTTTCCCTTATCTATAGCCTTGGTTGTTGTTGTTGTGTCTTTTGGCTTATCCCGGTTAGGGGTCGTCATAGCGGAGCTCCGGTCCGCTAATGTTTGGTAGTGGATTTTTACGTGCCGAGTTGCCAGCCCTGACGTACAACCTTCAATGAAGGCACGCACATTCATGTATGCCTACACACAGAAGACGCTCTAGCTGAGAATCGAATGGGACAACGTCTTGCTGTGAGGCGACAACGCTACCGCAGCACCACTACTAACTGCCTCAAAGAAGTCCACCAGGTTTATGAGGCATGATCTGCCCTTAACAAAGCCAAACTGGGTAGAGTCCAGTGTTTGGAGGTTCCCAATGTCTCTGTTAATGAGTTCCATGATGATGCGCTCCATAGCCTTGCAGACCAAGCTAGTCAGGCTTATAGGGCAATAGTTCCCCGGGTCTGTTGTGGCTCCACCTTTGTGGAGCGGAACAACCGCTGCTGTGCGCCACTCTATGGGTACATAGCCTGTGGAGAGGCTGAGTTTGAACAGTGTGTTTAGGTGAGGGGTTAGTTCATCTTTGAGCTCGTGTAGGATGCAGCCTGGGACACCGTCCAGTCCCATTGATGCTGTGTTTTTGGCTTTGGAGAGGGCTGTTTTAACCTGGGTGTCTGTGATTTCAGGGACTCTACATTCTTCTGGTATGGTTATGGGCCCTCTTGGGGGTGAGAGGGGGGTGAAGTTTGCGCTGAACCTGTCTGCCAGGATGTTGGCGATATCGGTCGGTTCAGTGTATTTTGTGCCATTCTGCACTAACTCTGAGCAGATCTGAGCATTGCCACTTAGATTCTTGACATAGCTAATGAATGCCTTGTGATTATCTTTGGAGTCCTTGGCAATTTTTCTTTCAAAGCTCGCCTTGGATGATTTTATGAGGGATTGTAGTTTCATGCTGATACTGATCAGGGATGTCTTCCCTTCTTGGGATTTTACTCTTTTCTGTACTAGTTTCCTCCTTCTATTGTATAGTTTGTATATGGCAGGAGTCCACCACACTGATTTCCGTTTCTTGGAGGAGTGAGTCTTGGTTTTGCTTGGGATGGCATGATCCATGCATTCTTGTAGGTGCCCGTAGAATGCATTAGTAAAGAATTTTGCAGCTTGAACAGCGTTATCCTTCAGCATGGGGCCTTTAAAACTTTCCACCTCGGTCTTAAGTAACGTGAAGTTTGTTTTTGAAAAAGTTTTCATGGTGGTTTTCTTGTCCAGGGGTGGGGGTGGAATGTGGATATCCAAAGTGATTTGTTTATGGTCAGATCTAACCAGTGAGGGGTTGACTTCCGCTGTGGAGCACCGGTCACCCATGTTGGTGATGACCAGGTCCAATATGTTGTCTCCTCTGGTGGGAATGTTGACCAGTTGAACCAGGGCATTTGAGTTTATAAATTCTAGGAAATGTTGGGCAAGGGAGTTAGTACTTGAGTAGTTTTCCCAGTTAAGGTTTGGATAATTGAAATCACCTAATATTAGGGTGTTTGGTAGGACCTTTATGTTTCCCAGTGTTTCCAGGAATGTGGAATGGTGGTCCTGGGACATGGTAGGTGATCTGTAGCAGCTACAATTTGAATTGCAGTTTTGCCCATTGTTAGTTGCACGTGGATGATCTCTGAAGCATGTGCTGTGCCACTAACTTGGAGGTGTGGGTATCCTTGATGAATATGGATACGCCCCCACCTTTTGTATTTTGGTTTGAGTTCTGTGGCCGAAATGTATGGTATGAGTTGTAGCCTGGTAGTGCTGGGGTGCTCTCTGGAGCCTTAAACCAGGTTTCTGTTACTGTACATATATCGATTTTCTCCATACTGAGGAGTGCCTTGAGTGCGTGCATTTTGAGGTTCAGACTTCTGGCATTGAGTAGCACTACCCTCAGTTTTTTGTTACTTGTGCTATTTACAGCGGTAGGTTTGTCTTTTGAGCCTTGCCTTAAAAAGGCACTATGGGGGTGGCAAGAGCCTTGGCCAGTATTCGAAAGCCTAAGGATGACAGGTGCAAGCCGTCTCTAGCAAAACAGTGTGGCTTGTCGAGCATGTCATCCCAGGCGGATAGACACTGGATCCCCTTTGAATGACACCAGAAACTTAGCCAGTTGTTGAAATTGAGAATTCTTTCTTTATACCGTGGTATCATTCTTGGTGAGGGCAGGATGCTACTCAGGGTCAGGGTCATACTGGCCTGGACTACGTGATCAGAGAGCTCTTCCATGTCTCTTTTCATGTAGTCCAGAGAGGTATGGCTCAGGTCATTCACACCAACATGGATAATGACAGAGTCACATTTGTACTTGTTCTGTAGTGACCTGAGTGCTTGTGTTATGTGGTGGATCCTGGCGCCCAACAGCCAGCTAACAGTAACCTTCTCCTTATTCAGCCTAGTGAGTGGGACGTCAGTGTGCCTGACTATAGAGTCACCTATTACTAGTATGTTGGGTATGTTATTTTGCATTAAGGGCTGTGATTGCATGGCACACTGGTTTTGTGAAGTATATGTTTCGTGGTTTGTGCTGGGGGGGGGTGGAGGTTGCTTGGATTTTTGCTTTGGAGGTCTCTGTTGGTTTTGCAGATTTTTATTTAGAGCATCCGAGTATGTTTTCATGTATTTATGTGTGTTTTTTTCCAGTGCTGCTTTAATGGGTTTATGTGAGACTGGTGGTGTGATGCAAGTATTTCCCTTCTCCTCTTGATTGTCTGATCCAGTCTTGGGTTGAGAGAGCTTAGCCTCCAGTTTAGCTGTATAATTGCATCTCTTGCATGTATTAGTGCTTGGTGGTAGGAGGAGGGGGTTGTCTATGTACATGAGGCAGTTGTAACATTGCCTCAAAATGCCCAGATTCACCAGTTGGACTGGATAGTACACCTGAAACTGCCCTTTGGACATGCCTGGATAGGTACAGTGAACTGTTTTACTGGATGGCTGGTAAGGTCAAATAGAGAGCCTTGTCCTTTTGTACAGTACAGGAAGGTCTAGTGCTAGGGTTTATAAGTGCTTGCTATAAGTTTTGAGTAAGTGCCAGGCTGAGAAATAAGTGGCTTGAGTGCTTAAGTTGAAAGTTTGTCTAGTTCCAAGGGAAAAATTGAAGAGGAGACTTTGTGGAGCCGGCAATAGTTTTGCCCTAGCTAACAGGCGCTGCCTGGCATGCAAAACTGGGCAAATATGGTATTTATAGCAGGGAAATGAAAGAGAAATTAGCCCAAAATGGCCAATAAAGTGCTAATTTCTGGGCTGAAACCACTCCTCCAGGGACAGACAGGCTGCTCAAAGCTCCCCTCTCTCACAGGTGAACAGAGAACTTCCTTCTATCCAAGTAAGGTTGAATACTACCATTGTAAGTGTTACAGATCCTAAATCTGCACTGCTGGCATCTATTTATGCAGGTGACTGGCCTCAAGGGCTTATGGTAATTTCACAGTACTGCCCTGCATTAGGATCTCTATCACTCCTCAGTTCACATCCAGATATGATTTACACTATTGACTACAGCAAAGGGTTACAGTCATTGATTCTGTAGGATTTCACCCATCATAACCTGATCCCGGTGCTAGTTCTCTCTCTTTATCACACACACACACACACACACACACACACACACACACACACACACACACACACACACACACACACACACACACACACACACACACACACACACATGCACACACGTATGCACACGCGCGCACACACCCGCATGCACACACCCACACACACACACACACACACACACACACACACACACACACACACACACACACACACACACACACACACACACTGTCTCTCTCTCTCTCTCTCTCTCTCTCTCTCTCTCTCATAATGTTTTCCAAGAGGGACTAAAGATACCTCTCCACTGATTTACCCCTTTCCAGTCTTCATAGTACACTGTCATCATTCAGGTTACTCATCTGATTCTAAGACCTCAGCTTATGATGACACTTTCAGTGAGCCAACCAATACTATGTTATAATAACGGAGTGCAAATAGTGTCCATTCAGAAGGGCAGATAGCAACACTCAGCCCTGTACTCTATGGATACCCTTCACTAGTAAAATAAGATTACACCCAAAATGTTGCTTGAATGAACAAATGAAAAAAATCAGTACTTTTGAAACATCTAACTATACATGCAAACTGTTGTTGCAGATATACAGGGGGAAGTAAAGAAAAGAAAATGTTTAGCATGGATAATATGAGGAAAAGAAAAAGTTTGTACTGCATTTGCTGTTGTCTTTTCCAATTGCTTATTTTAGATGAACAAACCTTCAAGATGAAAATGAAGTCCAGAAAGTCTGTGATCCTGAAATCCTTGGTATAACTTTCTCCATGCCTTAAAATTTTCCAACTTCAGATAGCAGTGCTAAATAAAGAGAAAGAAAAAGACATCTGCAGCTGTATTTCTCTATATTCCACAGAGGTGGAAGAGATTTCTGAGTTCAAATAAGAGTGCAAGAAATAAATAAATAAAAGTAAGTAGAAAAGAACAGCAGCTCTAGTTCAGTATAATCCACAGAGGTTAGAAATATTTTAAGCACAAGTAGAAACTGTCATTTCCTTTAAAACCAGCTGCTATAATACACAAAGTATTCCATTCCTTGTTAGATGCAACTTGTGTAGGAAACAGTTAACATGATGACAATAAACAATTTCATATTATCATAAGAAAATAGTTACCAATTCTGCACAGCTAATGAAATATATAACTACTTACATTTTTATATCCATCAGAATGTATACCATCTGACAGTACCCTATTGTTTTCACTGTACATAAAAGGTTTCATTTCTGTTCTGAATCTTTTAGACTTCACTCTTTGCAATGCAGAATTTCATTCTAGTCACACAGTTTATACCATTCAAAATGATAATCAAACGGAATTTAATAAAACATAGGCACGTTTGTACTAATAATAAAGAAAAGTATCATTAACACTGTTGAACATCATATAATGATTACTGCCAATTCTGAGAGAGAGAGAGAGAGAGAGAGAGAGAGATTAACTCATCTTTCTAATCCTCCTCTAGTTCAAATCCACCAGTATACCATTTTCATTGAGCAGGTTTTCTGCCTTAAATATTTGACTTATGGCCTAACTCATTATTAACTTATGCCTGCCTTATTAAATTACTCTGCTCCACAGTCATGCACCACCAAAAATGTCCTTACAAAATCAGTCAGTACCTTACCCCCAAAAGCTTCCTCTGTTGCAGATAAAAATATTTTTTCTGAAGTGTGACAATTTTCTGCCAATTCTTACATTTCGTTCCCTCCTCCAATAGCTACATATTGTGCAGAATCCTGAAAGAAATTTGTAGATTTATTCCAGTAGCTTTGAAGCATACTATCTTTCTGTTGTTCGAACCAAAGACTTCCTCTCCAGGAATTTGCCATATTTCCATATTCCTGTCATCAGGCTTTTTCATAAGTCATCTTTTCTGTTTCACTCCTTCTTCAAAAAGTTTGCCCCAGGTCTGCTGCCTGTGATCTATATAGTCAGCACATTACTGCTCTCAACCTCTTGCATCTACCTTTTCTTTAAAACATTTGACCTACTATGTCTTTGTCACTGGGGAGCTTGTTTCCCACTGATACATGAAACTCTCTTCTGTCAAACACAATCACAGTCTATAATAACATCACATACCACACCTAGCTTTCTATCACTTCATATAATTAAAAGAGTCTGAGGAGTTAGGCCAAACACAGAAAGAAATAAAAAAAGTATTAGTGTTGATTCGTACAAGGTCATCATTCAAAATAATCAGAAAATAATGTGACTCTATTCTCTGTTTTGTGTGCTGATGATGCATGTCACTGGGAACACTGAGTGATCACTAAAGAAATCTTTGCATGAACAATGAAAGAGAAAGAGTGAGAACCTGCCTCCCAGTGACACAATATGTTCATGTTTGAATACTTTGTGTTCTTCAACCACTGAGTGAATTTAAATGTTAGTTGTAGTTAACTTCACTCATACTTTTAAATATTAATAACAGACAGGACCTGCTAGGTAGCTGTTTTTCTACTTTTTTTCTAATGATTAATGTATGTTCAGCAACTTTTATTTTAGTTTCCATATACAAGAGTATCCCCAGGATTTAATAAAATGTGTCTATTTATTTATTTTATTTTATTTTACATTTGTTTACTGGGAGACTCCAACTGGGCATAAAACCCCTTTTTCAGCAGAGGCCCGGGGAGAAAAGCTCCATTGTTAGTAAACTATTATGTTAGTAGAAAGAAAATTGTATAATATAAAGAAAAAAATAGTAACAGACATTCATACCAGTAAAAAGACTAGAATAGAATAAATTGGTCAAGTGGGAGACAAGACCAATAATCTTGTATAACAATGCTTCTAGAAGACAGTTCTTACAGTAGTAGCAGGTAGTGACAATGTATACAATAAGAGTGCAATTACGATACTTAGTCTTATATACAGGTAGCATAGCAAACTTGAAGACTTAAAATCTGGTAGATATTAACAGTGAGAAAGAAAAAAAACATAAGTTAGTCATATGGTTTAAATTCAATGCTCATTACATATGCAATTAAAATTTTAAAATCAGCTAGTTCCATGGTTTGGGCTACCCATGGCCAGTACATGTACAAGTCCAGGAAGTGGTGAGGTAGGCTTTAATGTGATGCTTGAAGTTTTTTAAGCTAGTTATAGTTCTAATTTCAAGTGGTACGGTATTCCACAGTTTAGCAATGTAGTAGGAATATAGTCACCTGAGCTATTTTTACTCCTGGTTACTTCAGTTAGAGCTTTATTAATGGATCTTAGTGGATGGGTACTTATATGGAAATTGAGGAGGCCTTGTAGAGCTGGTGTTTTATTGGGTTTATAGTACATCTGGTGGGCAGTAGAGAGATGCGTGAGAATGAGTTGGTGAGGTAGTTCTAACCAAGATAGTTGTCTTAGGACCTTACAATGATGAGTTCTAGGACAGCTAGTGGCAAATTTAGCTATCTTATTATAGCAGACATCTAGCTTGCTTAGGTCTGATTTGGAGAGGTTGATAAGGATGGGTGAGGCGTATAGTAAATTTGACAGAAGATAAGTTCTGGCTGTGTTTATTCTGGAGTTTGTGGTTAGGTAGTTTTTGCATCTATATAAGGTACCTATTTTCTTGTGTACTTTTTTTACAGCCTGGGCAATGTGTAAATCGAACTTCATATTTTGATCAATAACAACACAGAGAAGTTGGGTGGATGCTACTGGTTCAATCAAAGTCTTATTACTGGATGTGATGTTGAAGTAAGTGGATTGGGTTTTGAATTTAGTGGAGTGGAAGAGCATGACTTTAGTTTTAGTTAGGTTCAAGATTAATTGGGCATCTGCCAACCATGATTCAATAGCATTGAAGGATGTTTGGGATAAGTTCTGTAGTTCAGGTAGAGTTGGGGCAGAACATATGACAGTGGTGTTGTCTGCATATAGAGTTGTAGCATTATGGAGATTATTTGTAAACAGGTTAAAAAGGAGGGGGCTGAAAACAGACCCTTGATGCACGCTCATAGCCGCTGGTAGTAAGGGGTTCTATGTAGAGCCTACATAGAATGTATCCATGGACACGGCCACAGTTCCCGCTCAGCAGCATGCCATGCATATTAATGATGGTGCACTGTCTAGAGACAGCATAGAAACAGGGCTATTGAATTGATGTAGCAAGAAGTGTAGAGGCTACCCATGGTTGTGAATGGGCTGTACTGCTCCCCACTACTGTTAAAATGCTGTGAATTGGGTCAAATGTGTAATATTTTATTTAAATTCTTTTTTCCCATTTTTTGCATGTTTGCAGAGTGTGGTGCTGAGTGCAGCAGTACTAAGCTGTGCTTACATATTGACAGCTGACACCTGCCAGACATCTAAAAATAAAAAAACATATGTCATTAATTATCATAATTACGCATTTTTATTTGAAATATTTTTATGTTTTCTGTGTTATTTTTTTAACTGCTGTTTGTGCAGCATAAAGCACCACAGAGCTGAACAGCACTCATACATACATAGCCTACAATTGCTAGACATCAAAAAATAGAAACTGGATGTAATTAATTATGTTTGTCTGGGTCTATTTATAGGTTCATAGGTTCATAGGTTTATACCTGGCTATCTTCCCTGGGGCAATTATAAGCCTAGCCCGATTCTGTATGGCTTATGCCATCTCTTGATTTGAGTATATTGTGCCCTTTTTAAGGTTTAGTTTACTGTGCCTCTGTCTAATAGTGACACGGGAGTAATCCCTGGGACAAACCTACGATCCCCCATCCACTTATCGAGATTCTTCTTGAAGAGATTCAGTGAGGTGCTCTGCCTCACATGAACTGGAATTCTATTCCAGAGCAAAGGGAGCCTCTGTGTTATGAACCTGTCCCTCCAGCAAGTTCTATTTATTTCTGTGCTGAGGTTCAAGTCCCTCGAGCATGTGGCTCTAAGGGATTTAGATTTACTGAGGTGGAGCATGTCCATTAATTCTGGATTTGACATAGCTTTGTATGTCAGGCATAGATCGCCTCGAAGTAGGCGGTATGCAACTGAGTAGAGCTGGAGTTTTTTTAACCGAGCAGCATATGGCATCTGTTTGAGACCCTTGATCCTCTTGGTGAGATACTTTTGGGGTCTTCCTAATTGCTGCAGGTGTCGGGTAAGGTACATCCCAAAAGGGGCATTGTATTCTATGATGGGCCTGATGAGGGATGAATAAAGGGGCACGATTACCTCTCTTGATCTAGATGTGAAATCCTTCGTGATGAGGTGGGCTATGTAGAAGGTCTTTCTAACCACTTTGGCAATGTGGTTTTCAAAGTAGAGATTGCTATCAACTTGGGTCCCCAGGTCCCTAATAACTTTCTCTGTACTTAATGGGTTTCCGCCTATGTGGTAATTTGTGTGCACATTGTTTTTGCCAAAGGGTATGACTATACATTTTTTGGCATTTAGCTTTAAACCATGGCGCTGGCACCAGTTATCTGTCTCTGTGAGACCTTTTTAAAGGATGTTTGTGTCAGCTGGAGAGTTGATTATGGCACCCAGTTTGCAGTCGTCTGTGAACTTGGTGAGCCATAGTCCTCCCACGTTTGCCTGTACCTCGGAAAAGTATATACCGAAGAAGAGTGGTCCCAGGACAGAACCCTGTGGGACGCCACTTGTGACCGGTTTCGAGTCTGACATGGCTCCAGCAACTCTCACTCTGTGGGTTCTGTCTTTGAGCCAGTTTGCGACCCATCTTGTGACATAGGGGTTTATATTTAAGCTGGATAGCTTATCTATGATGCCCGAGTGAAGTATTGTGTCAAATGCCTTTGCAAGGTCCAGATAGGCTGTGTGGACTACCTTCCCTTCATCTATGGCTTTGGTGACTGTTTCAAAGAAGTCAACCAGGTTCAAAAGGCAGGATCTGCCCTTGACAAAGCTGAACTGGGTGGGATCTAGTGTCTGTAGGTCCCCAATGTCTTTGTTTATGAGCTCCATGATGATCCTCTCCATAGCCTTGCAGACTAAGCTAGTCAGGCTTATGGGGTGATAGTTTCCAGGGTCCGTAGAGGCTCCACCTTTGTGGAGTGGGACCACTGTTGCTGTACGCCATTCTGTGGGCACATATCCTGTAGTGAGGCTGAGATTGTATAGCTGTTTTATTTGAGGGATTAGTTCCTCTTGTAGTTCATGTAGGATGCAACCTGGGACGCTATCTGGTCCCATGGAAGCTGTGTTTTTTGCTTTGGAGAGGGCAGCCTTCACCTGAGCATCTGAGATGTTTGGGAGGCAGCCCTCTGCCGGGATAGATACTTGCTCTTTTGGGGGGGAGGGGGTGGAGAAGTTTGCACTGAACCTGTCTGCCAGGATATTGGCAATGTCTGTGGGTTCAGTATATTTTTTGTCGTTTAGAATCAACTCAGAACAAGTCTGGGAGTTGCATCCCAGGTTTCTAACATAATTGAAAAAAGCCTTATGATTGTCTTTGGTGTCCTGTGCAATTTTTCTCTCGAAAGCTGGCCTTGGAGGATTTTATGAGGGATCGTAATTTTTGCTAGTACTGATCAGAGATGCCTTCCCTATTAGGGATTTTGCTCTATCATGTAGTAGCTTCCTCCTTCTGTTGTACAGTTTATTTATGGCAGGAGTCCACCAGACTGGACGCCTGCCTTTGGATGATTGGGTCTTGGTTTTGTTTGGGATAGCATGATCCATGCATTCCTGGAGATGTCCGTAGAATGCATTTATATAGGATTCTGCAGTTTGGGCTGTAGTTTCCACTGGCCCTGGGGCCTTGAAGGATTCTACTTCAGTTTTGAGAAGTGAGAAGTTTGCTTTTGAGACGTTTTTCACTGTGGTTTTCTGGGCTGAGGGTGGGGTCGGGATGTGGACATCCAGTGAAATTAATTTATGGTCTGATTTTACCAATGAGGGATATACTTCTGGTGTGGAGCATAGAGTCCCCATGTTGGTAATGATCAGGTCTAGTATGTTGTCCCCTCTTGTGGGAGTGGTGACTAGTTGTTCCATAGCATTTGAGTTTATAATTTCCAGGAATCTTTGGACTAAGGTGCTGGGGCTTGAGTAGTGCTCCCAGTCAATGTTTGGGTAGTTGAAGTCGCCCAATATAATGGTGTTTAGAGAGATCTTCATGTTCTCCAATGTTTTCAGGAAGGCCGAATGGGATTCCTGACTTTGAGAGGGTGGTCTGTAGGATGCTATAAACTGAAAACCAGTCTTGCCCACTGTTAGTTGCACATGGATGGTCTCCGATACTTCGTGCAATGCCATTAACCTGGAGGTGTGGATATCCTGTGGATATTTAAGCACGTTTGCATGGTGGTTTGCAGGGAGGTGTGGATATTTAAGCACGTTTGCATGGTGCACCGGGGTGCTTAGCAACATTAACAGGTAGCACAGTAGTATATGTCAAGGGATGCTAGTTTTCATAATATCCAAGTAACTAAATGGGTAGAGATACAGCCCAATGTTTTGTAGGTCCTGGGTTCAAGTCCATAGCAATGATAAAATGTCTATAATTTAATTTATTTTATATGTTTAATTTTAAAAACAAATTTGTGAAATATGGCACTGCTGCAGAGGGCTGAGCACTGCTTAAACATGCTAATGGCTACTTTTGTTTGTGCAGTGCTAAGCTGAGCTAAACGCACAGTTATGTGAGTTTTTTGCACTGCTTAGCTTCACTTCGCTGGTTTGCTTTCTGCTAAGCAACGCAACACTTTTTTGAATGTTGCTCAATGATGTGTAAAGGCAGGGATACAGCCTATATTAGTTGCAATAGGTAAGAATTCTACAACAGTCTTTGAAGTCTGGTCAACTGATGATATGGCAGGCAGTGCTGGCGAAGGTGTCTGCTTCTGGGTGTAGAGATGTGGTGTTCAGGAGTCCAGGGTCTTTGTTGGTGTCCTGGTAAAAAAATCATGATCCCAGGCTGCTGCAGGGTGGTTTCCAGGGCTTGGAGTATAAGGCAGAGACCTGAGACTGGTTAGCCAGGGAACTCACTAGTGTTACTGGTATCCCCCACACAGGTGAGCAGTGTCATCACCATTATGATGACCTGAAGAGGAGAAAGAGGGGAACCTTGGACATCTGGGTCCAAGAAGCTAGAGCTGGGAATGCCCCACAAATATGTAAGTATGTTTTCCTCTGTTTTATTAATATGCAAGCTGAATTTCTGCAAAACAAGTATGCATAATGGTGTGCTTCTCTCCCAACAGCTGCAGCTGAGAGGGCTTGCAATGTTGAGACCCATGCTGGACACCTGGCCTGGTTGCCACATGAGTGTGGTAAGTACAAATTTATTATCCTAACTGCAGTGTAATAAGCAAAAAAGAATAAAGCATTTACTGCAACAAAGTATACACCATATAAACTGTAGCGCAATAAATGGGCAAGTAGAACTGCAGTGCAATAAATGGGCAAATAGAGCCCACTGCAGTCAAGTATACCACTGTAATAGCTCTGGAATGCAAAACGAATTCAGTCACATAATGCTGTCTTCTTCTCCCACTCAAGGAACAAAAGGTATATGGGTGAGGTAACCCATGTTATGAACAGATATGATTGTGCTAACATTTCACAGATACTTATCAGCAATGCCAATAAAGTGTTAGGCAGCGTAGTTCATTCCTAAAGAGATTTGTTTCAAAAATGCAGTACGGCCATATGCCATGCATGCTTGTTCTACTGGCACTGCAGTCATGTATAGCACTGTAATAGTTCTAGAATGCAAAATAAATTCAGTCACATAATGCTCTCTTTTTCTCCAGCTCCAGGAACAAATGGTATATGGTATACGGTTGAGGTAGCCCATGTTATGAGCAGATATGATTGTGCTAACATTTCACAGACAGCCATCAGCAATACCAATAAAGTTAATTGTTTGCAAATGTCCCCTGCAGTCACAGCTATTGGGTTCTATTCCCATGCCTGCCAACTAAGGCATGCCAGATGTCTAGATTGTGTACTGTACACAAACATACCTCTCAAGTGTTATTATTTCACGTAATGTAATTAAAACTGCCTAATCCATCTGTCACAGGATTACCAGAAAAATGATTACCTGGGATGCAATGTATTACCAAATCTGTTTATAGAATAGCTTGGTAGTTATAGAAGTCCACATTATGTGAAGGTGTTCTGTGTAGTAGTGTACCTGCATTTCTTATTGCTTGGCCCATACTGACCCATGCTAACAGCTTCAGATGTATGTATGTGCTACATCAGCTATAGGAGAATTGTAGTTACTGTACTTAGAATGGACATTACACGCCTGTAATTTATTTAGTATCAGTGTTTTCAGGGATATAGTCTGCATTGTCAGTAATGGATTTTTTCTTTCTCTCTTTCTCCCCCCTCCCCTTATCTTCATTTATTTACTATTGTTATTTATTATTATGATTTAATAGTAACATATGTTGTTAAACTAACTATACTATTACAAAATGCAATGTAATATTGTTATGTGTTATTATGATTTACTATTAACATACTTTGTTAAACAAACTATTTTGTTGCCCTTATGGTTTACTTCTTATTAGCATGCTGTTACCATACTGACTCTTATGTTATTTACTGTTGTATTACACGTATCATGCATTAATATGTGTCTGAATAAATTAAAATGATGTTCCATTCTGTTAATACTAACAATGGGTTGGTTATTACTAACCTTAACTTATTGCTATACCTCATTCATCACAGCACATCAAAGTAGGCCGGTTCCGGCTGATCCCCCTCCCTTGCCTCAACTGGTGGTCGCACTGGGTCCCAGCACCTCTGGGACTCAGACCAGTAGTGCCCCCTCTGCTGCCCCTGCACAACCTGTGGCATCAGGTAGTACCGCCCTACAGGACTGGGCCTGCCCCCCTCTGGAAGCGGTGGTGGAGGGAGTGTTGTCACCTGGGTTGAGCTGCTGGTCTTGGTGCACAGGATAGTTTACCATGGGTTTCAACTACTGCCTGTGCCAGATTGAGGGCATGCTGGTCAGTCTGGTGGGGCAGCCTCCCCCAGTGTCCAGCCTCCAGCACTTCTATACCTGGGGCAGTGAAGGAGCAGTGTAGACAGTCCCATGGGTGGGGATGTGAGTCATGCTGCTGCCATCTGGAGGCACATGGTACTTGGATTCCATAACACCCTCCCTATCCAATGTGTTCACCCCTCTCATGTGTCACACACCACCCCTGTCTGCTGTCTTATCTATCTGCAAATGCATCCTCACCTACCCAACTTACCTCCTCCACACATACCTATGTCCCTTCCCCAACATTCAACACTCACCTTAAAAAAAGTGGTCACCTGTCCCAAAAAAAAATATCTTCCCATACATAGCTGTCCATTTTGCACACGTGTCCAATGGACACACATAATTTGGTCCAATTGGCTTGACAATGCAGTTATGTTGTCCTCAACCCTCTCTCTGGGGTTGAGAGGTCAAAATCATGTACAAATTCTGTCAAAGCCCACAGTTGTTGCTGTATAAGAAATGGATAGCTATGGTTCTTTCCTACACCCTTCCTGAACATCCCTACCTACCTTTCACTATGTTTTCCTCCCTGCTTGCACTCTATTTCACCATGTTCCTATCTCCCCATTTTTCTTTTCTTTATATTTTATTAGTGCATTGCTGTGCAGCAAGTCACATTGTGCAGCTTTGCTCAGCTCAGCTAAATAGTGCTATATTGACTATATGTGTTTTTAAACTTGTAATACACTTACAAAATAAACACCTGTCCCATATTTCAAACCCAAGACCATCACACCTGCAGACCACTGCATTAACCTGCCATGCCACACAACTCTTAATTAAAACCGGTGATTTAAAGAAAACATAGTAATTGCCAGTTACAGTCATTAAGCGTGTTTCAGTGGAGCTGCGTGCTGCACCATGTCGTGCAAACTTGATGAAAATGCAATTAAATTAAAAAGATTAAAAATAGGAGTATACCTTGGACTCTGGTGCAATAGTACATCACTAGAAAGTCATAGACATAATAATGGATGTAAGTGAGGCCTGTGATAACAGGTAAATGTGCCCTTCAGCAGCAACATGTAGAAAGGCACCTGCTAAGGAATTAATGGCAAAATACATGTTCAACCGGGACCCTGGTGTACGCATACATCCATATACAGCCATGTACATACTGAAGGATGTAGAAAATGTATGTCACAGCCTGTATGTGTGCACATATATCTTGCAAATACATCATTCAGTAGCTCAGTCTGTTAATTGCCTTACAAAAGGTACATTTTGCCACACACAGTCCTGGGTTCAAATCCTGTGGTGTGATGAAGTGAATTTACATTATTGTGATGGAAGCAATTAATGACTGAGTCATGCACTCTTTATCTACACAATGCATTTCAAATCACGTCTGCTTTTCACTGATGGAGGTCACAGGCCTGCAGGTAGGAACACACTTCACGTATCCCTATAGCAAAACTATATGTGCATAAAGTGTGATGCCATGCATTAATATGTATTCACACAGAATATCAACATGGGTACTGCAAATGAGGGCTACTAATATCGGAGTGCACCACACAATCCTTCCAAAGTCACTGTGCAGATTATCACAGCTGCACAGCTCACATACACATTGGAATTCCTTGCTTGTAATAAGGCCTGCCCACATACATGCTACAAATTACTGCCAGACTGTAACACATGGCCTGGCAGTTGCCCAAATGGTGGACATATTCTTATATTTGTACCCCATCTTACCCAAGTACACACCAAACATGTTGCCAAGTACTTTGGAAGTGATACGATTGCCTAATATACTTACCTTAAACACATGCTTTATTTGCAGTGGAAAGGGTAGCCTCACTCTAGCTTTGCCTCTACAACAAGGCTGACACAGCTCCCACAGTTACTCCTACATGTTGTTCTCCAAAGCGTTCACACTCTCTGCCTATGTCTTTTACCAGCATTAGCAGCAGCTGCAGCCTGCAGCACACATATATATATGGTAAGGTTTCTGCTACAGACCTACCCTCTGTGAAGATATAGCCTCCTCTCCCCAGTAATGTCCAGCACAACATAGCAGAAAGAGGCCCTAATTTACATGAAGGCCTTATATATTGTACAGTGGTTGTATGTCATTGGCTGATGATAGTGCAAATCAGCGGTGTTATCTGCACTTACCAGTTTAGACCCACAGATTGGTTTATAGGTAATTACCTGGTGATGAGAAGCATGATTAAAAGCAAGCAGCTGGCTATGGGGAACCAGTCTATATGAGGCTTTCCTCACACAGAGCACGCCTTAGTGAAAACTTTACTATCACCACATATCAACATAAGAGTACGTAACTGATTTTGTATACAACAGGATGCAGATGACTGAATAGATGCACAGAGAATAGGGAATACAGCATTAAGCATGTCTTAGACCCATGATAATGACCTGTCATTGATCTCCTGCTACACAGAATGTACTATACATCAAGGGTGCTTTGTCTGTTGTCATTGTGGTATTGTCATTGTGGTACACTGGTCTTGTTGGACTCTCCCTTTATAGTGGTTGTAATAGCACACTGCTAATTGTGTGACACTGTTCCTATGATGTATTAGCGGGGGGTTGCCCATAGGTGACACACTACAATAAACACAAGTGTTGGGTGTATGATCATACAGCAGTATCTGTCATGGCACACATGGGACTACCTGATTATTGCTACTATCTCAACTGTACCCACACACTTAGTATGTTTGAACACTGTGGAGTATGACGTGTGTGAGCAAACAGTGGATAGTGCCAGCCATGTTGTCCTTGCTGTATTTCTACATAGTGTACTTCCATATATATGATCCTGTGATGTGTTCCACTTTTTTGTCTTTCAGGAATCATGCATCATAGACACCATGCACCCTTCTCCGATGTGGAAAATGAAATTATACTGGAAGGACTATGGAACATCATCACATCCTACTTTTCAGGGGGAGGCAAAACAGGGAACAGCAGGCTGCATTGTGGGCATACCTTGTCCATGATGTGAATGGCACGGGCCATCAGGGGAGGAGATATGAGCAGGTTCAACACCATGCAATGGACATTATCAATTCGGCATAATGAAGGGCAGCAGATGTAGCCAGAGATCATTGCCTCACCAGTGGAGGGCCTGCAGTGGACCAACAACTCATGGCCACTGCAGAATTCCTGGTGAACTTAGGCACACACGACAGCTCCCAGGCATCCATCACGTCATACATCATGGAGGTGGGTGCCACAGTTTCCACAGCAGAGGAGCATGCAGGTAGGCTTACTTTGATCATCATTGTAATACTGTACCAGTCAGTGTGTCAAACTGTACATACTTTTACGTCAGTGTCAGGTCTTAGTTCTTTGGGGGGAGGGTTTTACATCAGTTGTCCTCTCATATTCAGAATGTGGCCAATACAACAAATAACACAGTAGTAAGTGTGAGATATATGGATGTATTACCTTGTGCTGCAACATATGTTGTACTGACATTACCTCACCTTCAACTTTTCACAGGTTCGTCCGGTATTGCTCAAGGCTGCGGTCCTGTCCTGTTAAGGATGACACTGTTTTGTTAAGGCACATTTATATTCTATTAAAGTTAAGGGCCAGAATGATGCCCTATTTAAACATAATGTCATGTGTAAAGAGGGTAGAATGTTTTTATTTTCCATTCTGGAACAGGTACAGAAGGATCTTAGAGGGGCTAATCACAGGAGTGTAGTTGAACAAATAGAAACACTTTGACAGTGACAGTTAAGAAAAGATAAGCCTCCAGGTTTAAATGAGGTATTTACTCTAAAATCATTCCCTCCAGGAGAGCTGTTTTGAGTGTGTACCTTTAACTCCCAGTGGGTGTGGCTTCAGCCTTTAAAAAATTAAGTTATCACCTTACAGCACTAACATATTGTCAATGACAGAGGTCATATATCAATGCAATTGTGTTTGCCAACATGTATGCTTCAAGAAAAATATTCTGATACCTTGTATGTAACATAGTTTTGGAATTATTAATGCAAATATGAACAGGCAATATTTGACGCCTAGTGGAGCAGTAGGAGGTAACTGCAGAAACGCCTGTAGACGTCACTCGGTTGAAAGGACATTAAATTAGGCAGTGAAACATGTATTTCAATATATTTGTTAAGATATGTGCACTGGGCTTTTATGTGTTGTCTTATCAAGTATAGTGTCATCATGTTTAATTAAAACGTAAATTGTACTGGTCATGTTTTACTTGATTTACTTGAACTGATTGTTATAAAGGTCTTGAGTTGAATGTGTATTTTGTTCTGAGGAAGTCTGTTTTGGATGAAAGCAGAGAGGAAAACTTTGACCGCTAATCCAGTGGTGAGTCTTTTTTATTATAGGTTCATAGGTTCATAGGTTGGTACTAGGCTACTGGCCCTAAGGCCTATACAAGCCTAGCCATAACAATTCCCTGGCTATTTCTTCCCACACTATTTACTTCCCTGGAGCCCTGTCTAGTAGAGCGACTGACGTGATCCCCGGGGTGAATTTCCTTTCTCCCATCCAATCATCAAGGTTCCTTTTGAAGAGGGCCAAAGAGGTGCTCTGCTTGACATGTATGGGCAGTCTATTCCAGAGTCTGGGGAGGCTCTGGGTCAGGAACCTATCCCTCCAGCATATTTTGTTTATTGTGATGACAAGGTTTAGATCCCTGATTATGAGTATTGGTGGATTTGTCATTCACAATAGTGCAGGTATTCATGTACTGCTTTTTTCTTTCTTATCACAGATAACGGGGGGGGGGGGGTTGGTCTCTGTCTCCTACACAACCTAATGTCAGTGTGCCTTCGGACTCTGATGATGATGGTGGCCACAGTGAGGCACAGGTGCGGGTGTTGGGGGCTGAATCTGTCCCAGAGGTAGACATCCCTCTTCTGCCTCCATTGTCACCACACAAAATCAGTATGCCCACACATACCCAGTCCCTGGAGGCCACAAATATTGACAGTCAGAGGGTGGGGGCATTGAACAGGAAAGTTTGGCTACTATGGCTTCAGTGAGTGTAGACAGAAGCAGATTGACAGGGGTGCTTGTAGGAGGCCTGCTCTTTGCCCATCACCTGTTTCAGGTATCACATCATGGGTCACTCGGCGCATGTTTCAAGCTATCATGGAGCCACAGGCATGTTCTGAATGGAACACCAGATGTATGCTTAGGGTTATGAATGCAGCAAAGTCTGACATCCGTGACTGCTTCCACCACATTGAAGACACCCTGGATTAGTTGACTGATGTAGTGGACAGAAGGTGGGCTGAGACAGTGTCTGTCTTGGAGTGCACATTGTCTGTGCTGGAACGTGTGGTTAGAGTTGAGCTTTGGACTCATGGATGTAGGTCAGCAACCCCATCTGCTGAGAGTCCACATGACCATGCACAACCACGCTCCTGTAGTGGCAGTACATCCAGTGCTATAGAGGGACAGTGTGCTGTCCACACCATGACATGAAAGGGCATGGGGTCATGGTCCTGGGCATTTCCATGGGGACACAGTTCCAGGAGACAGCAGTCACCATCAGGTACTAGCACTATTTCTGACCTTAGGCATGGAGGTGCCAGTGCAACTCCTGGCAGAGCCAGTTCCTGTGTTCGGGGTCGGAGATGGTGAACTGTCATCTCTACCATGTATGGTCCAAAGCTGTCCAGCATACACACATGTAGGGCTAGCACTGAGCTTGACTGTGTACATTCACACACTCACACACCACTGTCAAATGCAGGTCACCTACAGACACACACAGCACCTTTCCATGGTCCATTTTACCTGCTTCCCTTCCTGACCCACACACATGCTGTCAACCAATTGGGTCAGCCTACGCCTCCTGCACCCCTATACAATACCCTGAGCAAATGATGATACATGTGCCACATTCCTGTCATCCTCACTATTGATGCAAGGAAATGAAGCTAAGTGTCTGATGCACAGGATGACTATATTATTTAACATGTACTTGTGTAATGCAGTATTTTTTTTGCCATGACAGTTGTAATGGTTAATGATAGATACTGTATACTGGCATTTGTCATGAATACATGACATACTTTTGTGTACTTTATGTTGTATGATGTTGTAATGGCTGTATAGTTACATGATTACCATGGACTTGTTAATGTTTCTGTTCCAGGAGTCTGTTGGGGTAACCTATGGATACACAGTGGCAATAAAGCAGCACAGGATGGTATGTCAGTACAGCAGAAATATGTCTTCAGCAAGGTACAGCACTATAAGTGAATGACTTCATAGGTTCATATGTGTATAACAAGCTAAAAGGGACAATGGCAGCATTCAGCATACTCATGCATCTGTAATCTGTGAACAGGTCTGCTACCCTTAGAAAGTGTCACCAGGAATTTGGGAACTCATGCATCTACAAGCTGTGGTAATGGGGATGACCCATCTACAAATATCATGTGTCGGTACAGAAAGTTCCCGATACCCATTATGACTGTCATGTTCTGCATCCCATTTTGTAACCTGTGCATGCTGTGTCACAGCAGATACATGCTTCATATGCATGGGGGATCTGTTTCCCGTACAGTGTACTGTCTGTGTTACATACCTGTCTCTCCAGCATGTAGTATGTAGACCACATTGATATTGTAGGCATGTAGAACAGGTGAGACATGTGTTAGTCCTGTCATGGGCATGCAGGAGGTACACAGTGGGATATGACACCTCCCTTTATGGAACCAGACACATCCTCTGCAAAGCATTCAGGGGACAGACAACACATGTACGGTCATGACACAGACTCCATAGGACATGTTATCTACACTGTGTATTGGTGTACCATGGAACCTGTGTGGCTGCTATAGTTGTACAATATGCAGTGACATAGCAAGGATGTCATTGCACTCAATGATAGCTGTGATGACTGGCATATTCAGTATAGCAGTGACAGTCTGGGATTTACATTCCAAACCTGTTGGTGTACAGTGTACAACAGTGAATGCATCCCCACATCTTACCGACCAGTGAGAGTGAAAGGCTATATTACTCTCTGTGTCCATAGCTCCATGTGTAATGGCTCACTTCTGTGTGGTATGTGATGTGTGGACACTAAAATATTTTTCAGGGGTGGATGATGTCCCACAGGATAGTATTGTGTAGTTGTTGGCAGTTAGTCTTTGTCAGTGGCTCAAAGTACAACTGTCTTAGGCCATTATGGATAACTGATGGTTCTGTGTGGGAGTCTGTGACAGCTCCCAATATGCAATTACCTTTTAATGTACTCATTCAGAGGTCACTGACAGTGACTGTGACTGCAGAGTGGGAATACATAGATGGGGTATGCCAATAATGGTGGATGGTGAACCCCACTGGTGACTGGCATCATTGCAGCACAGGTCTCCCACTACTATCTTCCCAGAGTATGACTGTTAGATACTTGCCTATCCACCAGCTCTGTACATAACATACACAGTTTCCAGCAAGGCCTGCTGGACTAATATTGTCATAGAACTTGTCAGGCTATAGTTGGTAGAGTGAGACATATGTCTGACATCCATTGCATAGTGTAACAGTCAATGAGCTCTGACGGTTACAATCGGTAGGCATGATCTGGCCTTGAGAAAAAGTAACAATGTTTGGTCCAGTGTTACTAGGTGTATGATAGCATCAGTACTTGTATCCATGCTAACTGCTATCATGGCATTTTAGGTGACATGACTCAGAGATCTGGGACACCGCTTGGCCCTACCTGTTAGTTGGTCTCTTTACAAGTAAGTGTTGCAGTTACTTCCAGCATGTTGCATGAAGAGAGTCAAGAAAGGTGTCTGTACAGAGCACAGACAAACACATTAGGGAAGTGTAATATGTGCACACTGCATTGCTTAGTCATGCTGCAGCTCACTTGACCAAAGGATAGTCCAGGTTCTTACCTACAATGCCCTGCAGCAGTGCCGTGACATCCCCACACAGGGAACCAACATAGTGTATCATGTGTTTACCAGTATGGGTGACCAGTACAGTCCCGCCAATGTGAGGTCCTCCCTGGTGAGATCTGGCCACAGATCAGTCTCCTTAGAACTACTGGGATGTACTCCCCTCTTGAAAACAATACAGACATATATATCAAGACAGCCATTTATTATCTCCTGTGGGATGGTTGACATAGCGTGACTGCACCTCCCCCTTCAGATGGGATAGGCAAGTATGCAGAGCTGTACACTCATGCATTATGTCAGGAGCATTACAATGGCATGAACTCAATTGTATATGACAGGAGGGACACAAGCTTATCATGGTTCAGCAAACCTGACTGGTGGACAACTGCCATTAGCAGGCTGTACAATAACAGGGGGACAGTGCTGTGTGACAGTTGGGATGAGGGTGCCTGCCCTTACATAACAACACTACCTCCTCAGCTAAAAGAAGCATGTAGTTTTGTTGTGATGTTGCGTAGACACAGTGAGTGACACAAGTAGCCATCCATGCAAAGCAGAACCACAATGTACAGTATAATTACATGTGTGACCTGAAAGGACAGACCCAGATTGTCAGTGACCTCATACATCATGATGCCACATATGATAGGTCTGGACTCATACCTAACCTGTGCACCCACACTGTCTGCATCAACTACACCCCCTTGTCCCCACCACATGTGACACATGACATTCCTACAACCTGTACCATAACTTCCATATTTACAGAGCAGTTTGAAACTGACCTCTCTTTGGAAGATACACAGCATCTATTGCACATGCTAATATTCCAGGCTGCATCCCACATGTGATCTGACAAGGATTACTAACATCATTGGGACACCCTTGCAATCATACCAACACTAATGGCTGCACACCAGCTGAGTGGACAATGGCAACTGTTGTACCCTTGCAAAGAGGTGGTACATCCACTGACTGACATAACTATACACCTCTTTGTCTGAGTATCCATATCTGTATAGCTGTAGGGGCAATCATCATGGAGGTGATCAACCTATACATATATATATATATATATATATATATATATATATATATATATATATATATATATATATATATATATATATGTGTGTGTGTTCTACACACAGTTGACTATACACAGTTTGGATGTGTGACAGGAGGAGCATGACTGTTACATGTGGTGGACATTTCCAAGGCAGTGACCATGGGCCTGGGTGAGGGTACATCAGGGCATACAACCCCCTATACTCAGCCAAGTCATCTGACTATATCCCATGCTCAGGCAACATTTACAAAGCAGCCACTTAGGCATCCACGATACTATCATTGTAGGGGTCACTAAGTGGCCCATTGCTGGCACATATATGCAACATAGGGACATCAACCTCCAATAGCTGATCTGTCAGCAGCAGTGTTCAGCAGGGTGCAGTACTGGTCATCTACTGCTTGGAATCAATTCAACCACAATACATGTGACTACTGAATGACTGCGGCTAACAGTGCTGGCTGATGCCTGCAATACCTTGTGAGTGACACAAGTAGCCATCCATGCAAAGCAGAACCACAATGTACAGTATAATTACATGTGTGACCTGAAAGGACAGGCCCAGATTGTCAGTGACCTCATACATCATGATGCCACATATGATAGGTCTGGACTCATACCTAACCTGTGCACCCGCACTGTCTGCATCAACTACACCCCCTTGTCCCCACCACATGTGAACATGACATTCCTACAATCTGTACCATAACTTCCATATTTACAGAGCAGTTTGAAAGTGACCTCTCTTTGGAAGATACACAGCATCTATTGCACATGCTAATATTCCAGGCTGCATCCCACATGTGATCTGACAAGGATTACTAACATCATTGGGACACCCTTGCAATCATACCAACACTAATGGCTGCACACCAGCTGAGTGGACAATGGCAACTGTTATACCCTTGCAAAGAGGTGGTACATCCACTGACTGACATAACTATACACCTCTTTGTCTGAGTATCCATATCTGTATAGCTGTAGGGGCAATCATCATGGAGGTGATCAACCTATATATATATATATATATATATATATATATATATATATATATATATACATACACACACATATATCTATATATATATATATATATATATATATATATATATATATATATATATATGTGTGTGTGTGTGTTCTACACACAGTTGACTATACACAGTTTGGATGTGTGACAGGAGGAGCATGACTGTTACATGTGGTGGACATTTCCAAGGCAGTGACCATGGGCCTGGGTGAGGGTACATCAGGGCATATAACCCCCTAGACTCAGCCAAGTCATCTAACTATATCCCGTGCTCAGGCAACATTTACAAAGCAGCCACTTAGGCATCCACAATACTATCATTGTAGGGGTCACTAAGTAGCCCATTGCTGGCACACATATGCAACATAGGGACATCAACCTTCAATAGCTGATCTGTCAGCAGCAGTGTTCAGCAGGGTGCAGTACTGGTCATCTACTGCTTGGAATCAGTTCAACCACAATACATGTGACTACTGAATGACTGCGGCTAACAGTGTTGGCTGATGCCTGCAATATGTGAGCAGTCATAGAGTCTCTGTGGTATGTCACTATCCTGCAAGAGGGTATTGTGAACACATACCTGTTGACATAGTAATGGCTATCAATCCATGCAAATATATATGTAGGATCAGTTCCATCAGCTAGACCTATGTAGCTGGTTTGTTTGTGTCTTTCAGCTTTTCCCGGTTAGGGGTCGCCACAGTGGAACGCCAGTCCACTAATGATTGGTAGTAGATTTTTACGTGCTGGCTTGCCGGGCCTAACGCACAACTTTCAATGAAGGAATGCCCATTCATGCATGTTGCCACACAGAAGACACTCTAAATGAGAATCGAACGGGCAACGTCTAACTGTGAGGCGACACATTATACATACATACATACATACATACAAATATTTCAAGCACGGGCGTTAATGCACTTCTAGCTTGCCAATATACCAAAACACTTGTTCCCATAATAAGTATCCAGGCTGTTCTTAAAGATATCTAAACTAGTACTTGCTTTAATGTACTTTGGTAGTCTGTTCCATGCATCAGCTACTCTGTCAGAGAACCTATTACAGAACTTCTCATTCCTATAGAATCTCCTACATAGATTGCCTGATGATTCTCTAGTACTTTTTGTTAACCCCAAACATTCCCAGAGGTAGTTGTCACTAAATGCCCTATATACCTGAATAAAATCTTTTAGATATCTGTTAGAGGCACTGTACAAGTTCAGATATTTAGTCTTTCATAATAACTTTTCACATCCCTGGATACCCTTGATATATTTCCGTTGTACTCTTTCTAGTTTAATCATGCTTGTTTTCTTATAGGGTTTGCATATTGTTATTCCATACTAAAGTTTGGGTCTAATGCAACTAACAAACAATGACTTAATTATTTTTGATTTCCTAGACTTTATATATCTTTTTATACAACCTATAGTTCTATAACTATCATTAATCAATTGGTTGATATGATTAGAAAAACTCATAGCTGACTCTACCCATATAACCAAGTCCTTAAATGATTCTACAGTTTTAATCACTGTGTGCTGTATTAAATATTCACCTTTCAATGTATGCCTACCAAATCTCATATGCTTAGTTTTTGATGTATTTATCAGCATATTATTCTCCCAAATGCCCATATGCTCAATTTAGTCAAGTTATTTTGCAGACATGCCTTATCTGTAACACATGTAATCAGGTTATCCAATTTCAGGTCATCTGCATATAGATTATAGAACACCTCAGATGAAAAAGTTAGGTCTAAAAGATACAATCTAAATAAGTAAGGGCCTATGACAGAGCCCTGTGGGACACCCTGACTGTAACCAATGATTTCACCTGTCCAGTTGCTGTATGATACTTGCCATGTTTGATCAGATTTATGTGTATGACCCTGCCAAATGCTGAAGTTAAATCTATATAAATTACATCACAGCACAATTTTTCATTCATACCTGTTATTATATTGTTATAGAACATCATGTTACAGGTGGTAATAGGTCTGTTTTCAACATATGCATGCTGATACATGGTTTCAAGTTCCAACCTATACAGTTCTGCCAATAACTTATCCAATATTATCTTCTCCATTATTTTTTCCACAACATGAAAGTAGGCTTAAGGGTCTATATGAGTTTGGGTTTGTCCTACTCCCCTTTCCTTTAAAAACAGGTTTAATAAGCACGTCTCCATTCTTGAAGAATTTCCCCATATTTATATGACCTAGTGAATAACACATATAATGGTACTGTAAGTTCTTGCTGAAGTGTTCTCAGGTCATTGTTACTAATTCCGTCTCCTCCCTGTGCTTTGTTTGGATCCAGTTTGCACAGTTCTTTTTCAATATAATCTAATTTTATTCCAGTATCTGGGGATACTGGGATGTCACTATGACAATTTATCACCCCTTTTGTGGAGCCAAACTGTTTTGCATAAGATTTTGTAAATCTATCAATAATCTGTTGTGTCTGAGAATAAATTTTAGAATCTGCACACAGTTTATCAATTTGTGTATCTTTACTCCTTCCACATCTTATGTATCTATAAAAAGGTTTCCTGTTATGCTTAATATCTTTATATAAATTTTCTTAAAATTTTTCTTTATCTTGTCTCACACTATGCTAATCTGTTTGTCCAGCTTGTTTATTTCAGTTTTCAAAGTTGTAGTTCGATCTGTCTTCCATTTCTTATATTTTTTGTCTCTGACCTTAATCAGGTATCTTGTTCGTATGGAAATGTATCTACCTCATGTTATATACCTAGAGCCTGATGTTAAATATTTTTTTGACTTTTGCAGTCAAACAATTTCTCTTTCAAAACTTTCCACATTCCATCTGCAGTTTTTCCACTGAACACCTCACCCAGTTAATTTTACACAGTGACTGTTTTGTGTCCATATAATGTGTAATTAACCTTCATTGCATTGGCTTAGATTTCAGTTTTGCAGAATTATATAGCAACAAATTATCCTTTATAGCCCCATGATCACTACACATCAATGGTGGTAAAACTTAAGTTACAGTAATTTCTTTGGGAAAACAAACAATGTCTAGTATGTTCCGTCCCCTGGTAGTTTTTTTTACAATCTGAAGCAATTGTTGTTCCTGAATATATGCTGGGAATAATTTCTTTTCTAATGTTGTAGAATCAATATTATTCCAGTCTGTTTATAGTAAACTTAAGTCGCCAGCTAATGTTATTCTTCCCTCCTATATTCCATGCAAGAAATGCATGACAGTCCAACAATTGTTATATGTTCAGTCACAACATGTGATATACATTCTCAGGGGTGAATGAACTGGGCACACAGAACTGGCCACACAGGTTTATACTTAATGTGCCTCAGATCACCCTGTCTCTACAGTGGCATGGCAGGAATAATATGGCATAACTGAGGCCACTGTCACCTGTAAGTGACATGCTCATAACCTCCAAGTACTCTTCCCTCAACATGCCAATATCTGAGTGCAATGGCCATTTGGTGATGTACCTTTCCAAGCAATATTGACAATTGCATACAATAGTATGGTCCCTCACAAGGTCACTTCATGTCTCCAGTATGTATTGAATGGCGATAGTCTGCAATGAGTGCCATTGTCACATGTGGCATATAGATTACGCAGAGGTGATCTGTGCCTTGCATACGGAGCAATGTGTTACCCTGCTTTATTGCATATGCTGCCTATCTGTAGGAGGCATAGTAGATATATAACCCACTGTAAGAACATTTACCTTGTATGTGACATTGGTACTATATGCTTATGGGAGAGATTTTTCTAGTAGACGTAATACACCCTTGAAACAGAACCCTGCCAAATGGCACACAGAGCACCTCAGTGCACCTCACCACATGCCATCTGTATGATTTTCTGGGTGACTGTTATCTTAACACAGCACATCTGTCTGTGTCACTTTTGGACTGGGGCAATATGTGCTGATGGTGTAACTACTGGTATAAAGATGTCTATGATTGTGAGGGCTGTATGGCCATTATGCCAATGAAGTTCAAACATTCTATGGTTCCAAAATATGATGTAAAATGCTCTAAGTGGCTCACACACAACCATGACTACATTGAGGATAGCACCACTTCCAATCACTGTGTACAGGACATGCCAAGGCTCACACATAGTGCAAGTTGACTGAATGTAGATGGAAAAACTTACCTATGTAATGGTACAAACTACAGATAACAGTACATGATGCACGCAACACACCTCATGCCTGCTAGTACTATCAGTTCAGGACATATGCTTAATGACATCAGCAGGCCTTGCTGTTTTCAGTCCTTTGGGGGACCACATCACACACTACAAATAAAACACTGCAAAACCCTACCTATTTCTTTGTTACCAAGATGATTATATTTATAGCAACACACACATGCACCCAGTAGCCTGCAGTGAGATTAGAACCCCTACCTATCTAGCCTTACACACTGTAGATGACAGTTTTTATTACACATGCCACAGCTAAAGTCTTTATATTACACTTTTAGCTGGTAGTCTAAAGGTGGATGACATCATCAGGCCTAGTAGAAGAGGGTATTGTGGAAGCCAGCAGCAAGTTACAGGGCAAAAAATGCATAACCATTGCAGCTGGTTAGCCCATGAGGGCATGGCAGTTGTTTCATAGGGGGTTTACGCACACAAGCACACACACAAACATGCACTAAGTAGCCTGGAATGAGATTAGACCCCCTACCTATCTAGTTTTATTCACTAGAGATCACAGTACTTATTGCATGCACCACAGGTTGAGTCTACCATCTATGTGATTGCAGGCACAGTACTTGTGCATTTCACAAACTAGGCTTGTGTTGAACAGCATCTGTAGTCTGCAGGGTGATATTGCTTCATACTGTTATCTGCATCTATCCTAGTAGTGGAATAACTGTTATTATCCGAGCTATGTGTGTACATTTACCAGTATGGTCATATGTGGCTGCTTGCAGTTAGATGGGCAAACCTGTGGGCAGGAACAATGTGCCCTGTCCATGCATGCATTGACCTCATTATACATTACACCATCTGCTCACCTGCATCTATCCTGCGTCTGTCTACGTGGTGACATCCAGCAGGCATAGGGGTCTGTAGGTAATTGGATTATGTACTGTTGCACCATTAGTTTGGATTCTTTAAGCAACAGTATGGATGTGTGATAGTGTAGATTTACTCACCATTATTAGGGTATGTAGGACAATACAGATATCCACACACATATTTATGTAATTAACAGGAATGTATATATAAATGTAGCTGTGTGTGTGTATGATGTGTATATGTGTTATGCAGATATATGAGAAGAGTCTATGTATCAATGTGCTATATATATAGCTATATATATTGGTATATATTTATTTGACACTACATAGCAATATATATACTATGGATGTGACAGGGAGATAGTGACAGATGGATATGGAAGAAATTCTACACCATACCTATCCAAAAGGTGGAATCTCTGTAGAGCTCTCTTATTCTTGCCCTATTGCCATACTCTCTCCCCTCGCCAAAATCCTCAAGGCATTGTATTCAAGAACAACTCCTGGGTTATCTCACTCAAGAAAACCTCATCACCTCTCCCCAGCATGGCTTCTACCCCCACCATACCCCCACCACAGCACAATTACCGCTCTCATCTCCTTTACTAACTCCATCTCCCTAGCCAGAGACAAACATAAACTAGTGCCCTGCCTCTTCTCCAAACCTTTTCAACTAAAGCTCTCCCCATTAATTATCTCATGGTTCACCAGCTACCTCAAAAACAGACAGCAATCCATCAAATGTCTGTCTGCTCTATCTCCATTTCTCCCCATAAAAATGGATGCTCCACAAGGCTCAGTTCTAGGTACCCTTCTCATTAGCATCTTTACTAACCTTCACACATCCTGTCCGCAGTCATCATTTATACAGTATGCGGATGACTCCACTGTCATCACCATGGCTGATAATCCCTCTGACCTGCTCACCCTGACACAAATCTCTTTTAACCTCACTGAAACATGGCTTACTAACCACCAACTCACACTAAACCCTAAAAAGACAAAACGTCTCCTATTCCTACCCAAATCTCTCTACCATCTTAAATTCTCACTCAGCATCTTTTCCCTTAACAACACTACAATGTCAACTGAACCCCACACTAAACTCCTTGAAAAGATTATCAATGACCAACTTAAATGTGACCTCCATGTACGCAACTATAATGAAAAAACATCAAAAGCTCAGCCTACTGTATAGAAACAAGCAATTCCTTACTATTAACTCTAGAATCTCACTTGCCCAGGCTTATCTTCTACCTCAACCTGTTCTACACCTTTCAAATCTTAACTAACATACAGTCCTCTCTACTATCCAAACTTAAAAACCACCTACAACAAAGTAGCTAGATTTGCAGCTAATCTGCCACAACAATCTCACCACTGTCATGCTCTCCAAACACTCAACTGGACAGATCTTCCTAATCAACTCTTATTTACTCATGTTCTCATCATCCACACTATCCTGAACAAGCCCTCTTCCTGTCCAGCATATCCTCTCTTGTCTCCCTCTATCACCCACTGCACTGCCTCAGAAGTTCAGACCAATGTGTATTACAGATTCATAAACTTAAATTAATTGGACAAAACTCTACAGCTACCTTCCAGCCCTCTCATGGAATAAACTTCCCATGATCCTCAGAAATATTTCCCATCCTTAAGAATTCAAGATAGCACACATAAATTACCCATACAGCACCTGTTCCTGTCACTGCAATCATCCCACTTGAAAATTTTCCCTCTCTCCCCTCTCTATTTTTTCTTCCCTCCCTCTTTATCCTTCCTATTTCTTCCTTTACTACAATTATGGTATCTATTGTAACTCTATCCTATTAACATCTTTTTACATCTTTTTTGCCACTTGTTCTTTCCATCCTCCTCCTCTATACTTACTACATATTTGAATCATAGGATCATAGGATCATAGGATCATAGGAGGTAATTAGGCTAAAAACCCTAGGGTCCTTACACACCTATCCAAGTTTTACCCTTATTTTAAAAATCATCACCTATCACCCATGTCCAAGAGGGCCATAGGTGGAACCCCCCCGGGTAAACTTATGGTTACCCATCCAATCATCTCGATTGCATTTGAAGAGGGCCAATGAGGTGCTCTGCTTGACATGAAGTGGGAGTCTGTTCCAAAGGTGTGGTAACCTCTTGGAGATAAATCTGTCCCTCCAGCAGGTTTTATTAATACCACTTACCAGATTAAGGCCATTAGAGCAAGTAATCCATGCACCATTTGACTTACACTTATGCAGTATTTCCAATAAAGCAGGGTCAAAGATTGCCTTATATGCAAGGAAGAGATCCCCTCTGAGCAGTCTGTATGAAACAGAATAAAGTGTCAGTAATTTCAGCTGGTCCTCATAGGACAGATGCTGAAGACCTTGAATTTTCCTTATGAGGAACCTTTGTGGTTTCTCCAATTGGTGTAGGTGCTTGGAAAGGTACATACCAAAAGGGTCACTGTACTCAATTATTGGCCTGATGAGGGAAGAGTACAGGGAGGTTATAACTTCTTTTTTTTCTGGAGGCAATGCCATTACTTATGAGATGAGCAATATAGAATGGCGTTCTTACCACTATGAAGATGGTGATCAAAGATAAGGTTGCTGTCAACCTGTGTGCCTAGGTCTCTCACCACTGAGTGAGTACTTATGTTGTTGTTATTGATGTGGTAGTTAGCAGGAACATCACTCTTACCGAAAGGGATGATAACACATTTTTTTGCATTGAGTTTAAGGCCATGACTTTGGCACAAGTCATTTATTTGTGTAAGACTCTCTTGTAGGATGCTGACAGTGGTTTGAGATTCTATGACCACTCCCAGTTTGCAATCATCAATAAACTTTGTCAGCCACAGACCTTTAGTTTTACCTTGCACTTCGGAGAAATAGATTCCAAACAGTAGAGGTCCCGGACTGATCCCTGTGGAACATCACTGGTTACAGGTCTGCTGATTGAGGTGGATTCCTCTATTTTGACTATATGGGTTCTATCACTGAGCCAGTTAGTGACCCATCTAATGATATACGGTTTGATATCTAGCTGGGTGAGTTTGTCAATTATGCCTGAGTGGGGGATAGTGCAAAAGCCTTGGCTAAGTCTAAGTAGGGTTTGTGCACAGATTTCTCCTCATCAGGGGCCTTGCTGACTGTCTCAAAGAAGTCCACCAGGTTTAACAGGCATGATCTCCTTCTGACAAATCCAAATTGAGTAGGGTCAAGTGTTCGGAGGTTATCAATGTCTTTGTCGATAAAGTCCATGATGATTCTCTCCATGGCCTTGCAGATAACACTAGTCAGGCTAATCTGTCTACATTTCCCGGGATCAGTGGAAGCACCACCTTTGTGCAAGGGGATAACGGTGGCCTTTTTTCATTCAGCTGGGATAAAGCCAGTGCTTAGATTATGACTTAAAAGAGTACCCAATTGCATTGCTAATTCTTGTGTGAGCCCATGTAGGACACAGCCTCAGATCAGGTCCCATGGATGCTGTCTAGTTGACCTTAGATAGGGCATTCATAACCTGTTCTTTATAGATACAGGGTAGAGGGCAGGTGGTAGGGATGTCTTGGGGTAAGTGGGGAGGGGAAGGGAGAGTGAAGTTTTCACTGAACCTGTCGGCTAACAGGTTAGCAATGTCCACAGGCTTGGTATATGTGGTATCATTAACTACCAGTTCGGCAGAAATCTGACCCTTTCCTTTTATGTTATGGATGTAATTAAAGAATGCATTATGATTGTCCTTAGTTGAGGAAGTTAATTTGGATTCATAGTTAGCTTTGGAGGACTTTACAAGGAGTCTTATTTGCTTGTTTAAGCTGAGGATGGCGTATTTCCAGTTTGGGGCTCACTTCCTCTTACTCTTAGACAGCAATTTCTTCTTGGCAGTTGTCCACCAGACAGGTTTACTCTTCCTCGAGGAGCTTGTTTTGGTCCTGTTAGGTATGGCTGCATCAATGCAGTTGTTCAGGTGTTTGTGTCTGAGGGAGGAAGTACAGTGACGCTATTTGAAATGCCTCATTTGCTGAAATCTCTTACTTTTACTATAATAGACATCTGTTTAACCTTTATTCTATAAACTGCTATTGTTTATTGAATTTTACTTCACTCCTGTGAATTTTGTACTTACATAATTTGTACTGTAAATGTTTTACTTGCATAACTTGTACTGTGGAGCTTTTTTCCCCACGCCTCTGCTGAAAACATTCACAAGCTCAGTTGGGCTATCCTGGTCAACAAATGCCAAATAAATAAATACATTAATATTTATCCAGTGTTACGTGCTTTAGAGCATGTTTTTCTCACTGGTTCTAATTTACCTGGTGGTCAGCCTCCTGCCCCTGAGACATGTGATAGGTTAAACACGGTACATCAGACTCATCAGCATTTTTTTTCTAATCCTAGTGATTTCTCTTTTTCAAAATCTGCTAAGCAGATCACTGCTGCTAATCCCTTCCCTTTGAAATGCTGGTCTATGTTTACTGATCAAATGGTATGTTTGTTGAATGGCTTTTCATTGACAATGTACCATCCACCATGCATTTCAATGAACAATTGTTTCAATGAAAATTATCTCATAGAACTCTCATAGTTGGGCCATACACAGAAAACACCACCAGGAATGTATTGGCAGGCCAATCATCGAACCCTGCTCATGTGGGGGGCTGCACCCCCCACACTCCCCCCGCTAATTATATATACTAACTCCGAGATCATACTACAGTGAGGAAAAGGAAAATATTATTTTCCCATAGAAACAAAACAGCATGTAGTTCTTACTAAGATCACATTACGGTAGGGATAAGGAAATGTGTCCTTTCCCCACTGGAGTGCGATCTTGGAGTTGGTATATATAATTAGTGGGGGATGTGCGGGGTTGTAGGCTTTGTTGAATGGCCCTCCAACATGTACCTTGTGGTGCTTTGTGTGTGCAGGCTGACTATGACAGTTCGATGAGATAATTTACATTGAAATACCTTTTCATTGAAACCCTGAAAAGCAATGAAAACTCTGGGGAAGAAAATCTATTCCTCTAGTGCTTAATCGTTCAGGATTTTAAGTCATCAGGTCAAAATGCTAACTTTTTTTGCTTTTAAACATTGATAATATGCAGAAGTCATTGCTTAACCTCCCTTCTTCTGAGTTAAAAAAGAATCCTTGACTATCTTGTGCTCATGTTATGAAGCACATGTTAAAGTATGCATATGATGCTGCTAATTTCTTGGCTAGATGAAGCATATGTTAAAGTATGCATATGATGTTGCTAATTTCTTGGCTAGAGCTGTTGTTTCTGGGTTAGTGTTGAGAAGACTGGCTTAGTTTTATTCTCAAAAATCTTTCTAAAGATGTCAAAACTAAAATCTTCCATACTCCCTTAGATAAGGAAGTTCTGTCTGTCCCTTCTGCATCTGAGGTACTTAAGAACAGTGATGGAAGTAATATATTACAATATGTAATATATTACTGCAATCTGTTACAATTTTTAGTAACTAATAATATAACTAGTTACGTTTTCAAAATAGTAACTAGTAATAGTAGTATATTACTTTTTTTTAGTAATTAGTAACTTAAATGTAAGTTACCTTTGAGTTACTTTTGCTTTGACCAGTGGTTCTCAACATGGGTGATATAGCCTCCTAAAGAGTGACAGAAAACTTCCTGGGTCCCAATATAGTATGGATAGTAATCAGATGTTAGGAAGTAATAGACACTTTGAAGTTGAAATTTGGATAAAAAATTACAACATATTGTTGGCACAACTCATAGCACTTAGCATTCATAATTGATCATTAGGATTAGTCTGGAGCAAAATTTACTTCATTTTTTTAGCATTGCAAGGAGGTGAAAGCTAATGATGACCAGACTCCAGCACTGCCCTGGTACTGTGGGACTCTCACCCACTAAAACATCCCCTAACACTGGAACAGTTCTAGCCTGCTAGAGATCATATCCTTACCTTAGTATAATAAATGACATTGATTCTTCATACCACCATCAGTCAGACTCAAACTCATCACTCATCATTTGAGCACCTGATGCCCCAACCCACTGTACCAAGCAGGACTCTTCAAGTGGATCTATGATCACCCAACTTTTGTCTTGACAGGTTTTTGTTATGTTCTATTTAAAATTCTTTTCAGATTTTGATTTTTAGTTGCTGAAAATTGACAAAATGTGATAGGTTTTTATAGGTCTTGTGCTGCTGGCTGGTTTGGTTTAATTAATATCTGTGACTCTCGAGCTATAAAGACTAGCCATCTTCTTCTTCTTTTGGCTGTGCCCATTAGGGATCATCACGGTGGATCATCAGTCTGCAGAACAAGTGGCAGTGGAGTTTTAAATTGTCGACTTGCCAGCCCAGCACCCAAGCTTCTTCAGAAGGCACACACATGCACATACTCACACCAAAGGCAAATTTAGAATGTCTAATCCACCTGCAGCATGTCTTGGAAATGTGGGAGGAAACTGGAACACCCTGAAGAAACCCACTCAGACGTAGGGAGTGTAGATCATAGTGCATGTGCTGTACTTTTAAAGGCACTGTAGTTCATGGGCACATGCATAAAAAATACTGAGCACATGCAAGCAGAGTGCCATTTTGTATAAGCAGCTGGAATGAAAGCACATATGTGTGTAGCTGTCAGTCGGTTAGCTGGCTTGGTTAAGTTTAATGTTCCAGTCACCATCCTGATGTGTTTGTGTGTAAAAATATCTTAAACGAACACCCAAGCCTCATCGTCTTATTTGAATACACAAGGCGAGTGACATTGTCAAAATGGAATCTGAAGTCAAAACTTCTTAAAACCATGAGGCAGACAGTCAGAAATTAAGGAATATACAAGAATGGATCAAAAAACTTGCAAACAACTCGTAAACAGGTCAGAAAATATTTCCAGGTTCTTAAACTCATTTAAATTCTTTTCCCTCAATGAATATAAAGCAAAGCATTCCAAACCAATTACTGAATAAACAAAATATTCAGAATTGTGACATATTGAAAAAAATACTTGAAATAATTACGAAAACATTTGAAACAATATCCAAATCATATAAAATGTTCAAAAAAGAGAAAACAACTGTATTTTTTCTCAATTTACTACTTTTTTGCATTAACTAAAGCTATTCAATAAAGTATCTAAAGTGTGCAAAGTGTTGGCAGTGTGTGCAGTATTACAGTACAGTCTTTTCAAAGAGTACAGTTATTTTAAAGAGTCTGTAGTGCAGTTGAATATAATTACAAGTACCTGGTGTGTGTTTGGCACTTATTTGGCATGACAGGGGGATTTCACAGACCTGGTCCATGTGTGTTTGATAATAATATTGCTGAAAACTGGAGAGTGAGCAAGAATATGATATTTATTTATTTATTTTACATTTGTTAACTGGGAAAGTCCAACTGGATACAAGTCCATTTTCAGTGGAGGCCCGGGGAGAAAAGCTCCAAATGTACAAAAACAAGTGTAAATACAGTGAAGTTATCACAAAACTGAGATTTGTTTAATGATATGTACACACAGGTACATGTTTTTATCACATACACACAGCAAAGGTTGGAAGCAAGTAGCTGAGAAAGAAATAAAGATTTCATCTGAAAAAGGAAAACACATATATTAAGCTGGTTATCATACATGATGTAGTGTTAACTTTAAATCTTTTCAGTAGGTGGGTGATACACAGAATTTTAAACAGTTAGAGAGTCAGAGTTTTATTCTTGTAATGAGGTTCTCATTTATGAATTATGTTTGAGTGGGGGTTAGTCAAGTTTTGTACAGGGACAAAGACACTGCATTTTTAGGTATTTCCTAAGGGATTTTTTGAATTGGGATAAGGAGGGGTCAGTGGTGAGTTCAGCAGGAAGTAGGTTCCAGTTTTTACCGGCAGAGTTGGAGAATAGTGATTTACCAGCTGAATTGTTGGTTTTAACAGTTTGCACTAGCAATTTTTTGGAAGAGCGAAGGGATTTTAGGTTACTGTAGGGGGCAATAATATTTTTCAGTATGGGTGTACTGTCTGGTTTGTAGAGGAGGGTGGACTAATGGTTAAGGTGTTTGCCTTACAAACACAAGGTGCAGGGTTTGAGTCTCACTAGGGATAATTGGCTAAGCTTAAAATGGCTCGCAAGGGCAGTTAGCTTAGTAGGAAGCTATGATATGGAATACAGGTGTTACATATATATATTAGTTGGTTATATTGCAGTTGATAGGGTAGTTCAAGTCAGCCTAATGATTGAAGGTTAAGGCAGTGATGGGTTCTATAAGCTGACCCTGTGGCAAATCTGCCAATGTTATTGTAGCACCTAGTAAATTTATTGAGGTTTGATTTGCTTAGGTTTACAAAGATGGGTGAGGCATAAAGAAGGGTCGATAGTAGATGTGTACGGACAATAACAGTTCTAACAGATGGGGTTAGGAATGGTTTAATCCTGTATAAAGAGCCTCATTTTTTATTAACTGCTTTAATAGTTTTGTCTATGTGAGCATCAAACTTGAGGTTGTTGTCGATGATCACTCCCAGTAGTTTAGTACTAGATTCTGGGGAAATTATGGTACCATTGTTAGATGTTATGGTGAGAGATGGTGAGGAGACCTTGCGAGTGGGGGAGAAGAGTAATAGTCTGGTTTTATTTGGGTTTAATAGTGCCAGTTTTCTACTTTCTTGAAAGTGATTTGGGACAAAGATTGTAAATCTGTGGGGGAGGTGGCAGAGCAGATTAGGGTTGAGTCATCTGCATACTGAATACAAGTTGCATTAGGGATGACTTTGTACAGGTAATTAATGAATATGGAGAATAGGAGGGGACCTAATATAGATCCCTGTGGGACTCCAAGGGTGACTAGTAAAAGGGACGATAGGTTATTCTTCCATAGTACAGCTTGTTGTCTATCACTTAGGTAAGAATGAAACCAGGTAATTGCTAGGTTATCTATGGAGAGTGATTTTAATGTGTTTAAGAGTAGCTGTGATTTACCATATCAAATGCCTTGGACAGGTCAAGGAAGATGGCTGAGGAGAGCTTGTTGTCATTACTGTTTTGATTTATTGTATGGGAGAAGGAGAGAAGGGCTGAGGTTGTACTATGGCAAGGTCTAAATCCGTGCTGGGATGGGGCTAGGAGAGTGTTTTGATTCAGATATGCAAGAAATTGCTTGTGGATAAATTTTTCCATTATTTTAGTCAAGGGAGACAGAATGGTTATAGGCCTATAATTTGAAAATTCAGTGGAATCTCCCCCTTTATAAAGAGGAACAATGTGGGAGATTTTCCAGATGTGGGGGATATAGGCTTCGTGGATAGTTCTATTGATTAAAATTGATATGGGGTATGCTATTTCATTAGCGGCTTTTTGGAGATATTCTGCAGGTAGTAGGTCTTCTGAAAGGGTGGTGGGTTTCATTTTTTAAGTAGGGACTTAATAAAAGATGTTGGTACTGAATCAAGCTTAAAGGGGATCTTATTATCAGGTGTGGGGTTGGTGGTACTTGGGGTATAGGGAGATAGCTTACTGGCTAGGGATTGCATGTTTTTTGTAAATAAAGTGTTAAAGGTGTTAGCAATAATTTTAGGAGGTGTTTGGAGGGTAGTTAAGGGGGTAGGGATAGTTGATTGGCCTGGGTGGAAAAGTTTGTTTATGCCTGACCAGAATTTTTGTGGTTGATTTTGGTGCTTTTGTTGCAGATTATAGTAGTAATTATTTTTGTCTAGCATAATAGACTTCTTTGTATCATTTTTCAGCTGTTTATATATAAGGTGGTCTTTTGGGGATTTAGTGGATCTCCAGGAGGTCCATGCTTTGTTTCTGCTAATACTTGTTTGTCTTGTATCATTGGACAGCCATGGTGCTACTTTGTTATTGGTTCTGATAGTGCATGGGGGAGCATGGTCATCCAGGATAGCAAGAAATGTAGAGTTAAAGTATGAGACCGCTTCATCTAGTGGAAGTAGCCATAGGTTGGACCAGTCACATGTGTTAAGTTCATTCTGAAATTTAGTCTGAATAAAGTTCTTACAACTTCTAATGGTTATAAAGGAAGATTGTTGAGGAATGTCATTTATTTTTCTGATTATATAGGTCAGGAAGTGATCACTAAAGTCCTCAGGTAGGATGCCTGTTTTATATATCTGGGGTAGGTTGTTTATTATTATCCAGTCTAGGATACTTTCCTTTTTGTTAGGCTTATTGATTCTGGTTGGGGAAGATATCATCTGGGAGAAGCCATGCATATTTATATGGGTGGGGGGGAAGTCTGAAAAGCAAGTATTCCAGTCGATATTAACATCCCCGAGAATAATAGTTTCCTGGGGGAAGTTAGTGGAGAGCCATTGTAGGATACCCTCCAAGGTATTTGTGTTGTCACCAGGGGGAATATAGATACATGCAATGTTTATAGATTTGCGTTTGTTGAGTTGGACCTTTGTGATGAGTATTTCTGCATTGTTAGTAAACAAGGCATTTGGGGTACTAGTTTTGGATACTTCCAGAGTGGATTTATACAAGTTAACTACCCCCCCCGTCCTTTCTTAGAGATGCAAACAAGTCTTAATATATTGTACCCTGGGGGTATAATCTCATTATCAATGGTAGTAGGCTTGAGCCAGGTCTCAGTAAGGCATAGTATATCAGGGGAGTGGACATCCAGGAGGGCACGTAAGTAGTGAATTTTCTTGTTTATACTTCTAATGTTTAGGTGACACACTAGGAGTGAGTTGGGGACATTATTTGAGTTTTGTAGATTAGTAAGGGTGTTATTTGTGAGGCTGATAGTAACAGTTGGGTTGGGCCTGGGTTAGGGTAGATGTCACCATCCACTATGAGGTTAGGTAGTAATCTAATCGGAAGTTTCTGGAACTTTAATAAGAGTTTGAAGTAGTATTTAGTTCTAGGATTAATATATGAAGCATGAAGGGGATGTTGAATTTTTGAATTAGAAGAGTTTGATGAGAGGTGGGGTAGTGGTTGGTTAAAATTATGTGGCTGATTATTAGTATTGGTTTTGGTTCTAGGGTAGTGGGCTCCATGGAGGTGATGGTAGTCATAGGTTGCGAGAAGACAGAGAATTATAAGTGGGGGTATTAGGCAGTAAATAGGATTAGAGTTTGAAGATTTGTTAAAAGTATGTGGAGGCATTGTATGGGGTATTTGAGTAATGCTTGTTTAAAATAGAGTTGGGGTGTTTATAATTAGCATATAGTAAGAGACTGGAGAGAGTTTGAGTAATAGGGCTGGGTCCTGTGAATGATTGGTTAATGCTGATTGATTTTGATGAGTGTGAGTGGTGTCAGATGAGGGGGAGTGGCAAGGTGATAATAAGTGTAGGACAACTGGGGGGCAGGTGGAAATTGGGGGCAGGTAGGAAGCAGAGTGAGCCCGCAGGATGAATGGAGTGGGTAGAGCCAAAAGAAGAAGAAGATCGAGGAGAACAATCAATTAGTGGAGTGCTGAAGTCTGAAGGTAAGTGTGGTGAGATATATAAGAAGGTAAGAGGCTTAAAAAGATAGAAGTGGGATTATAGCAGAGTGATATAAGAAAATATTTGTATGGTTATACTAGGACCACAGTGTGATAAAGAACAATATACATACAGGCTGCTTTTTCTGATAAAGACACATTTAGAAAAGCATTTTTTTCTGCTCAGTTTAGCTGGTTCTGCAGCCATTGAGAGAGAAAATTAATTTGTGTATGCACCTACTGTTTATGCAGAGGAGGGGGAAGACTACCGTATTGTGGTACAGGCTGAAATGCGATAAGACTCTGAGTGCTTAAAACATAAATTTAGAGAAATGTGCAACCCTCAAATTAATATTACAGTGGAAAGGCACATATTTTACACAAGAGATCAAAAGCCTGCTGAAACCTTTGCAGCATATTTAACTGACTTGAGAAACAAGGCAAAAACATGCAGATATAGTGATCTATGAAAGGAGTTAATAAAAGACAAGCTTGTGTGTGGCGTTAATAATGATACAGTGAGAAAGTGTTTGCTTTGAGGCAGTGATTTAACTTTAACCAAAACCACAGGGATTTGTCAGATATATGAGCTTATAGAAAAGTACACAAATATGCTTATGAATGAGAAGAACATGCTTGCAGCTTCTTCCAGCATGACTGTTGATAGTATGCAGCACAAGGTTAAGAGGTATAGGCCAAAGGGTGTGGCTCCCACAATGAAACCCAGGGCAGCTTTAGTAAATCCCAGGGTACACGCATCAAAACTGAGGGGTGATTTAGCAAAACCCATGGTAAGCCTCATAGTCAACTGTTGTAATTGTGGAGGCAGTCATGAACCTAAGTGAAAAAAGTGCTTAGCTTTTGGTCACCAATGCCACAGATGTAAAAAGTGGAATCATTTCAGAAAGCTTTATAAATCTAAAGAGCCACATTCTTTTATTAAGCGAGAGCATTCCAAGAAGCAATTTGATCAAATAGAAAGCTGCAAACCCACTTTTTATGTTGATGGTGTCTTTGTGCTTGAGGAAAAGATTAATGCAGAAGATTTGTTGACAAAGAGCAAAGTATGTTGCACTGTACTGACTAATGGGAGACCTGCAGAGCTCAAAGTTGATACTGGTTCAAATTGCAATGTAATGTCAGCAGAAATGTTTGCTAAGGTAAAAGCAGGTGAAAAGCTTTATTTGGCAAAGTGTGCGAGTTTGTTGCTTATGGTGGTGAAGAGATTCATATTGAAGGCTCAGTTGTCCTTTCATGCTATTCTGCTGGGAACAGCCATGAATTGCAGTTTTACATAGTCAAAAAACACTTGCAGTCATTGTTAGGCCTCAAAGATAGTTTGTAAGCATCATCAACCATGAAGTTTTCAGACAGAATATTTTTTCTGAATATGCTGATATTTTCAAAGATGTGCTTGGCAAACTGCCAGTTGTTTACTCCATGAAGTTAGACCACTTGGTAAGCCCAGTTGTCAGACCAACATGGAAGGTTCCAGTAGCAATGCATGGCAAAATAAAAAACAGCGCTAGATAGAATGGCACATTTAGGATTAATTTTCCACATATAATCTACCCAGTCATTTCTCTGAATGTGAGTTTTAGTTCTGTTTCAATGAATATAAGTTTCAAGGACAGAGATGTTTACGTGGTCATGCCAAATCTATTTTCATGGTGAGATTGCATTGTTTGTTTAGCAAATGGCTATCAGTACATATACTCTTTTATTTAAATATCTGTAATCATTGTAGAAGTAAATAAGAAAGAAATATGCACACTGACAGCTTTGAACATATCGAAACAAAGGAGACCTCCAAGGCAAAAACCTCCACGGCAAATACATACGCGATCTCTGCAGCCCTCCACACCCCATACCACTCATAGTTCACACACCTCTGTCTCACAACCACTAAGGCTTAACCATAAACCCAACATATTAGTCATAGATGACTCCATTGTGAAACACACAAATGTGCCTCTCACCAGGCTGGATAAGGAGAAAGTCATGGTTAGTTATCTGTCAGGGAACAGAATCTGTCATATCACACATGCACTCAAGTCTGTCAACAACAGGTACTGTTATGACTGTCATAGTCCATGTTGGTGTTAATGACTTGAGACGTACCTCCCTGGAATATATGAAGAGAGACATGACTGAACTCGCTGAATATGTGTCCCAGGCAGGTATGTCCCTAGCCTTAAGCAGCATTCTACCATCACCCAGAATGATGCCTGAATACAAACAGAAAATGATTGACTTTAATAATTGGCTTAGTTTCTGATGTCATTCTAGGGGGATCCAGTACTTGACAGTCTGGGAAGATATGATTGAGAGACCATGATGCTTTGCCAGAGGTGGCCTGCATCTGTCTCACCTGGGCTTCAGGATTCTGGCAAAGGCTCTTGCGTCCCCTATAGTGCCTTTTTTTAGGAAAAGTGATGAGGTTAAAACTACCAACATAAAAATTTCAACAAAACACAAATTAAAGGTCATGCTGCTAAACGCTAGGAGTCTAAACATGAAACTGCACTCATTGCAAGCAATCCTAACCCTGGAAAATGCTGACATCTGTGTGGTCACAGAAACCTGGTTCAAAGCTGCAGATAGCACCCCAGCCTTACCTGGTTACTCATCCTATCATACATTCAGACCCCAAACTGTGGGTAGTAAAGACAAAGGAGGTGGACTTTCAATATATATTAAAGACATACACACCTCCAGGCTGGCCAAACAGTATGACGCACAGGAGACACTCCAGGTGCAGTTAACTATTGACAAGACCCCTATACAAATAATAGCTAGCTACTGGCCCCCAAATCAAACCCAAGATGCCCATACTACCTATCTAGACCTCTTCGAATCTATCAAGATTCAACTCTTTACCCTAATCCTGGGTGACTTTAACTACCCAAACTTAGACTGGAAGAACTACTCTTGCCAGAACACAAATACCCACAGATTTCTCAATTTTGTAAATGCAAATGCTTTGGAACAGCTAGTTGATACCCTCACAACAGGTGATAATATCTTGGACTTGGTATTAACCAACATGAGTAGCCACTGCAGCATCCCTGCAGTATCACCCTCCCTTGTAAGATCCAACCATAAAGCGGTCACATTTGAAGTCACCATTTCCCCGATCCCCTCTAGCTAGGGTCAGTCTAAAAAACTTCTCCAAAGCTGATTACAGCCTCCTGAGGGATGGTATAAACAGCTTCACAGCCTCCCCTCCACCTCTCTAGAAACTGGCACCAGTATCCAAAACTATACCAAATTACTATATGAACATTTATATAGATGCATGGAATCAGGAATACCTGACAGGACTAAATCATCCTTCGCAAGGAAGACTAAACCTGTCTGGTGGACATCTGCAATAAATCAACTCTATAACAGAAGAAAAAAATTGCTGACCAGGAAAAAGAAGGAGCAGGTGCCCAATTGGAAGCAATCTCTCCTTAAACTAGCAAATAAGAGCACTAGTGAAATCCTCCATAGCAAACTTTGAGTCCAAATTGGCCACATCTACTAGAGACAGTCATAAGGGCTTCTTCACATACGTCCGTAATGTCAAAGGTAGCACCCAGATCTGTTCAAAACTGATGGTCAAGGATACCACATATGCAAATGCTGTAGAAATAGCAAACTTGCTGGCTGACAGATTCAGCGAAAATTTCACCCCCTGTCCCCCCATCAGTAAATCAGGACATTCACAGTACCTGCCCCCTTCCCCTTATATCTAGGGATCAAGTCATCACTGCTCTCTCAAAGGCAAAAAATACAGCCTCCATGGGACCTGAATACATCCCAGGCTGCATCCTACATGAACCCAGGCAGGAACCTGCAGCATCATTAGGCACTCTGTTCAACCAAAGCCTGAGTACTGGCTTTGTCCCAGCTGAGTGGAGGACAGCCACTGTCATCCCTTTACACAAAGGTGGAGAGTCCACTGATCCAGAAAATTATAGACCCATAAGCCTAACTAGCCTGATCTGCAAGGCCATGGAATGGATTATCATGGACCTCATAAACAAGGAGATTGGTAACCTCTAAACACTCGATCCCACACAGTTTGGCTTCGTCAGCCTACCTTGACCTGGCCAAAGCCTTTGACACTATTCCCCACTCGGGTATAATAGATAAACTCTCTCAACTAGGCATCGATCCATATGTTACCAGATGGGTAGCGAACTGGCTCACTGATAGAACCCACCTAGTCAAAATAGGGGGAGCCACCTCAAGCAGTAGACCCATATTGAGTGGCATACCCCAGGGTTCAATCTTGGGACCTCTGTTATTTGGGATATACTTTTCTGAGGTACAGGCCAAAACCAGTGTGCTATGGTGGACCAAGTTTGCAGATGATTGCAAGTTGGGAGCTGTCATCAATTCTCCTAGTGACGTGGACATTCTCCAAGAGGGTCTCACCCACACAAATGACTGGTTCCAGAAACATGGCTTCAAGCTGAATACAAAAAAATGCATCATCATCCCCTTTGGGGAGAGAGATGTCCCCACAAATTATCACATTAATAACAATCTTCTAAGCACGCAGTCAGTCATGAGGGATTTGGGCACCCAGATTGAGAGCAGAATGACTTTTGACCACCATGTGGTTTCCATTGTATGAAAAGCTTTCTACATGGCCCACCTCATAAGGTATCTCATCCAGGAACAAGGAGGTCATAACATCCCTGTATTCTTCCCTTATAAGGCCCATTATTGAGTATAATGCCCCATTTGGCATGTACTTCGCAAAGCACATGCAGCATCTAGAGAGACCACAGAGGTTCCTCACCAGGAGAATCCAGGGCCTCAGAAATCTACCATACACAGATAGGCTAAAAGCCCTATGCCTGTACTCTTTTTCATACAGACTCCTCAGAGGTGACCTCTGTCTGGCATACAAGGCGATCTCAGACCCCACCTTGATGGGACTGCTGCATATCCGAAAGTCAAGCTCCACTTGAGTAACCCACACACGTGGCTTCAACCTGGTCTGTGACATCAATAGGACTTGCTGGCGGGACAGATTTGTGTCTCAGAGACGCCCCCATTTTATGGAATAAACTCCCTCTCCACGTCAAGTAGTGTACCTCTTTACCCCTTTTTAAGCACAATCTGGATAACTGGATGGGAAATAGAAAATACATCCCTGGGATTCCACCTGTGTCCCTGCTGGACAGGGGCATTGGGTGTTGATTTGTCTATGCATAGGCTAAACTCTTGGCTAGTCTTATAAGGGTCTCAGGTACAATAGCCTAGTGACTTCATATGATCCTATGAGCCTATGAACAGTGTTTATGGTAACTGGGGAGAAATAGCCAAGTAATGGAACACTGGAATTGCTGGGTATGGGGCTGCTTTGGGAGGGGTAGGGGGTTGCTGCAGGAGTTGCTGCTCTGGGGACCTTGATGCTGATTGGCAGTAATTGCTTTATATGGACCAATTAAAAACTGTGTGACAGAGCCAAAGCTGTTCAATGCAGAAATGCAGACCTGTGGGTTTATTTAAGGTCGAATGGGGAGTGTTCCACATAGGACAGGACTTCACTTTTTTTTTTTCTAAAATAAATGCTTACTCTTGCAGCATTTCAGTTGTTTATGCTGTTCCATATACTATTTAGGTGTTTCAGATATAAAAGTGTTTTATTTATCGCTTAAAAAAACTTAGAAAATCCATTCACTACAGGTTTATGTTTTCAAAAAACAAAAGTTCTATACAGTTAACTTTAACTTTTGTTTTCTGTATTTCTGGAAGTCCCTTTATTGTAAGTTTCAGCCAGTCAGAGCCACATTTTGACAGAGGCTTCAGTTAAGAAAGATTAAACATAGTTTCTATTTTCAATATCTATATTCCAGGTGCATCCATTTATTTTTCTGCTTAGTGCTTTCACTCAGAAATGGAAAGTCAAAGTTCATTTGAACGATCCATGTACACAGAATTCTTTGACCTAATTACAAACGATTGAAAAAAACATTCATGTGAAATGTAAGCTATGTCCACTGACAAAGAAGCCCTACAGAACTGCAGTAAACAGTACATTGAATTTAAAAAAACATCTTCAGACATCACATCCTATTGCAATTGGAAAGCTAAATAGTCTGAAGAGGAAAGCAATTGATTCAGGTGCTGACAAGTTGGACAAGATATCATTGACACAGCCATCTATTGCAGCAGTCATTGGTTCTGGTAATGTCACACAGTCCAAGGTGGATAGTTTGATCATTGACTTCATGGTGAATGACATGCAGTGCTTCAGCACTGTTGAACAGCCATCCTTCATCAACCTTGTAACAGGCCTGCAGCTAGGAAAGGTGGTCACGATCAGGAAAACTCTTATTGAATGAGTGGCGAAACAGTTCTATGATAGGAAAGAGAATCTGATGGAAACCTTAACAAGCATTTCAACTGTTTGCACTATGGCTGACATTTGGACCCATTAGAACCATACTTTCTTTGGTGTCACTGCCCACTGGATCGACTGTGACACACTTCAAAGAAAGCCAGCTGTTTTGTCATGCTGCAGATTACAGGAGAGTCATACATATGATCTCATAGCATCAACTCTTGAGAGCATTCCAATCAAGTACAAGATAGATCAAAAGGTGTGTGTGTAACAATTACTGACAATGGCAGCAATTTTGTAAAGGCTTTCACTGTCTTCTTGAAATGTGAGAGATCTGAGACTGCAAGCATTCTGTCCCAAGATGAGGATAAGGATGTTGAGTGCTTTACATCAGCATGACAGCCATGCTGAGTCAGTCAGGGCAAAGCAAAAACACCTGTTGATTGCCTCCCCATCTGAGATGTGCAGCGCACACATTGAATCTAGTTTCAGTGCATGATACTGAATCTGCTTGTAATGATGCACAGCATAAAAGGATCATGTAAAGCACTATGGCAAAATGCTATGCTGCTTGGAACAAGGCTACTTGCAGGACCCAAGCTGCTGAGGTGGTTCTAAATAAGTATGATCTGGCATTGATTATTCCAAATGCGACATGATGGAATTCCTCTTTCTATGCGATGCAGAGAATTCACCTCATTGTAAATCAGGGTGAAGGCTTGCTAAATGAGATATGTGAACAGATTGCAATTGCCATCTTCAGGCCTGCAGAAATTACCTTTGTTGCTGAGTTTGTGCAAGCAATGCAGCCCCTGGCAATGGCTCTTGACATCCTGCAGTCAGAGCTGAAAAGCTTCATGGGAATCCTGATCCCCACCATAATGTGCCTGAAAAACAAGTTTTCCAAATTCAGGTAGTCTGTGAAGCTTGTTGTCCTGCTAGTTGATGCTCTTCTTAAAGGCACTGAGGCTCAGTTCAATTATCTTCTGGAGCATGAAGAGCTCACTCTGGCTAGCATAGTGCATCCACAGTTCCGTTTGCGATGGATGGACAGTGAAGAGCAGAAACTCAGAGGCAAGGCTTTACTCCTTGATGCCATGCAGAAACTGGATGAACCTGCACATGGGTCATCTGAAGCTTCTACATTAACTGCTGAAGACAGCTTCTTCAGCTTCAGAGAGTCAATGTCAGCATATCTTCTCAGATGGACATGTATTTGGCAAACCCTTCCAAAGAAATATCTTCTCTCAACAGTTACCTTATAGACAAGATATTTCTGAGCACTAATACAGCTCTGCCATCTAGTGCACCCATTGAATGTCTATTCAGTCTTGGTGGACAAGTGCTGACTGTAAGAAGAAATAGACTCACCGACGAACACCAAAAAATTCTCCTTCTTTGAGCCAACATAAATGTGTAGTCATTGTGTAGTCATTGTGAATAGTTATATAAAGTAATATTTTGGTTGACTTTGTTGTGTTAACAGTCTTGTTAGACCTATATGACATTTTCTGTAAGCATTATTGCGTCCTCAGCATTAGTTTTAGCAGATTAGCCTAATGTACGTTGTTGAAAATTTGATAGTTGTAACTTGTTATGGGTCTTGTGTTGCTGGCTGTGCGTACTTTGGTTTAAGTATTAAATTGTGATTCGCTGACTATAAAGACTAGTCTGTGGGACTTTGTAAACTGTAAAATGCTATTCATCATTATTGTAACACTGTGTATACAACTTTAATACACTCGCATTCATGTGCAGTAAGCATATATTCCTCACACACAAATACTGTGTGAGTAAATCTGAATATGAGAATTGATAAACTATACTTATGTAAAAGTAACTAGTTACTTTAGTTGGTAACTAGTAATAGTAATATATTACTTTTTTTAGAAAAGTAATAAGTAATAGTAATATATTACTTTCACTTTAAAGTAACTAGTAATAGTAACTTATTACTTTTATAAATAACTAGCACAACACTGCTTAAGAAGTATGATGAAAGGGGAACATTTGTTCAAATAATTCCTTATATTGTTCAACCCTCCTTCAAGACATATCAAGAAATATTAAAAATTTCACCTCCTCCTCAGCTCCCTTTTATCAAAAGATTTGAAAATGCAATGGCAAGGAGGCGCCAAAGAGAGAGGGAAACCCTCAAAAAGTCAAGGAAGTCTTCTCAGTCAGTATAAGTATCTGCCTGTTCAGCCAAAATTCCTCCCACCCTCACACCCACTAACTTTACCACCCTGGCAGCCTCTCTATCTCATGGAGATATCTTTCTCTGTGGCACCAGACTATAACATATATATTGGTTTTGAATGTAATTCATTGGAATGTATGTGGCAATGAGAATCCCTACCTCTTTTTTTAGGTCACTCCTCCTTGCCCAGTGAACCAGCTCTATCTCTTTTCTTCCATTATTTACCAGATGCTGGCCCAGGGAGTGATAACACTAGTGTTTATCTGCTACTGGGACAACAGCTTTTATTAAACATTTGTTTCTGATACCAAAAAGGGAAAGCTCCTGGAGACCAGTGATGGACCTTTACTTTCTAAATATTTTCGTCAAGATTCTGAAGTACAGAATGTTATCTCTTCAGTCTGTTTTAACTCGGATTCCCAATCTACCTTTCATTGTAAAGCTGGGTTTAAAAGATGCCTATCATTATATTCCCACTGATGAGTAATTCAAGTGTTTAAAGATTTTCTGTGTATGTCTTATAGTATCACTCCTGTATCTTACCCTTTAGACTTTCCACAGCACCAAGGGTATTCATAAAATGTCTTGCTACAGTCACTACCTTTCGCAGACTTCATGGCATTCATTTCTTTCCGTATTTGGATGAATGTCTTTTCTTTGCAAACTATTTTTCTAGATGTCAAGAGTGTTTAGATACTGTTCCAAATCTTCTACTCAGTCTTGGTTTTCAAATCCATTTTTAGAAATCATCTCTCATCCCTTCCAAAAGAATTGAATTCCTAGGGTGGCTGTTAGATTCTGCCCTTGGAAGAGTCTTTCTTCCTCTAGGCAAAGCAAAGATGTTTCACCAACTTTTGCTCTATTTTGCCAATAAAAGCCATGCATTTGCAAGGGAATTTCTTATGATTTTAGAGTATACATCTGTTATTCACATGTTTCTCCTGGCCAGACTCCATATGAGAAAAAAATAACAATGATACCTCAGGTTAGTCTGGGTTCAGCAACTTCATCCTTTGTCCTTTCAGATCCCATTTGTTAGAAGACTGATGCCTTGCCTCCCACTCTCTCTCTCTCTCTCTACACTGACCCCATTGAGTCTCACTACAGATGCATTAGACATGTCTTGTAGAGTGCTTTCTAAAGCCGTAAAAGTACATGATCTGTAGAACCATGTAAGCAGACTAAAACACATAAAAGTCTAAGAGATGTTGGCAGCAATCAACACTTTGAAAGCCTTAAATCATCTCTGGTCCCCAGGTCCTCTGCACGTTTTCAGAAACAGCACTATCGTGATGTACATAAACAAACAAAGGGTACCAGAACTCACACTCTTGGCAGACTGGCTGTAATAACCTAGGTTCATAGGTTGATATTAGGCTATTGGCCCGGAGGCCCTTACAAGCCCAGCCAAGAATTTCACCCATGTCCCCACAAAGTCAGCACCTGTTTTCCCTGTACAGCAAGGACACAGGTGGGATCCTAGAAGTATATTTTCTGTTTTCCATCTAGTCACCCAGGTTCTTCTTAAAGAGGGCTAGTGAGGTACTCTGCTTGACATGGAGTGTAAGTCTAGTCCACAGATGGAGGAGTCATTGGGACACAAATCTATCCCACCAACAAGTTCTATTAATGTCACAGACCAGGTTGAGACCTTGCGTGCAGGTTGCACGAATGGAGTTTGACTTGCAGATATGTAGCAACTCCATCAAGGCTGAGTCTGAGATGACCTTTTATGCCAGACACACTAGGACATATCAACTCAGCTCAATCTGCTTCTGCAGGCTCCATGCATCTGTTGAGCAAAATCTGATTGCAGTCAAGTTTAGCAGAAACAGGATACCCCCCCAGCAAAAAAAAAATGCTGCTAGAAAATCATATATGTGCAAGTGGATAAGATTTTCTAGTTCGAGCTAGTCTAAGACCTAGATCCATCCTCAGGCCTGGGGGCCTCTGGTTCTTGATTATTTGTGCAAGTTACCATCCTCAAGCCTTTCTTATTCCTGTATAAATCTGCATTTATCAGCCATTTCTGCTTATCTGCACTTTAATCCTCCTATCTAACCATGCTCAGGTTAAACTGTTTTTGAAAGGGATGTTTCATTATCTGTCTACCTACAAAACAGGGGGCTCCACCTTGGGATCTCAACTTTGCACTTGAAAAACTTACTACATCTCTCTTTGAAACAACTCATCTGACTGAATTGAGGTTCATAACATTGAAGACTATTTTATTTGCTCTCTGACATCTGCTAGGAGAGTTTCTGAGTTACAAACACTCATAGTGGGTCAACCCTATGTCATTATTCATAACAACATGGCTTCTTTGAGACCTCGGCCTTCTTTTATGTCTAAAGTGGTTATAGAGTTTACATTAAGCCAGACTATTCACTTCTAAGTCTCCTTTCTTTATCTAAAAACAAGGGAGAAAAGATTCTTTACACTCTGGATGCCCAAAGGTAACTGAAATACTACCTAAGCAAAACTCCAACCTTCAGCAAAGCTGATCAACTATTTATCTGCTATGAATGTAAAAGGAAAGGACAGCTAGCATAAAAGCAGATAATTTCCATGTGGTTGTCTCATGCTATTCCTTTTTGTTACACTCACCATAACAAACCCTTCCAGGTACAGTTAGAACCCATTCCAAAAGGTCTTTGACTTCTTTGATGGCTTTCTGGAAAGGGACTTCTGGAGCCTTAGTTTATTAGGCTCTTCTGTCTGTTAGCTTTCCTAGACTATGGTAATCTACCTATATAGCTTATGCCACTGCAACAGCAATCTATTACAACATCTACTGCTATGATAAATGTATTAACACCACTTTACTTTTTATATCATGTTGTCAGTAATCTTCTGAAATGGTCTTGAAGTGAATTCTGATTTGTATTCCAATTGGTCCACTTCAGATTATGTTAACTATAAATAGAAATAAACAAATATTTAATAATTCATCAGCACTGTTCCTCATATCCTTTAGTTTTATTTTGCCATTCAAGACAAGTGACATTATCCCCTTCATTACTTTAATGGCACATCCCATATGCGGTGTTCTCAGGACTGTCTTACCTAATCACTTGCAGTATGTCTGCGCACAGCACCTAGGAATTTTCCCAATGTAAATTAAGAGTCTAATATTCCATTAAACAGCTAGTTCATTCTAGCTTCCAGTTTTCAACCAGAACAAAAGCCTCTTCTCCCCATAAAACTATGACGGGTTCCATTTTTAATTACTGTATCAGAGCTGCCTTTCCATGTGATTACTGTTGCGCATATATGTAAAGCCATCATCTACAGTACCATTCTACTGTATCATTGAATCATTCCCATTACTACAATGCATTCATTATACTCTATATTTGTTTCAGCAACCTCTCCTGCTTGTTTTAACCACTATATAATTTACTTGTGTATCTGTTTATTTATTAGATGCACTATCACTTAAAACCTTTTCAACCTCAGTATTGGCAATTGTAAATATAATATTCATAAATCTTATTTCACAAAAAACTCAACATGTATTGTTAGATATCAATAAAAATCAACATGTACACTAATTCTGTAAGAGAACAAAATTCCACAACAACAACAACAACTGAAAAATAAAAAAAAAGATTCCAATAATGTCACAGACTCATATTAACCAGGAGAATTTAAAAAAGAATACAGGAAAACAGAAATTCACTGTCAAAATTCCAAACAGTGGAAAAAGAAGTTTCAGCAATCCTCTAGTTCTAGCTTATTATTTACATTACAAGGACATTTTCTATTTTTCATCTAAACCTAAATGTGAAATCAATTTATCAGGAATAATCCTCCACAATTTATTACTTATTTATTTGCTTTTGTTTACTGGGAAAATCTGTCCAGTTACTGAAATGGCCATTTTCAGTGGAGGCCTGGGAAGAAAAGCTCCAAAACAAGGATCAAAATACATATTTGACAATTCAAAAGAAAAAAAAGTCAGCAAGCATTATTTACAAATTATTTCAAAGCAAATGGTCAACAAACATTATTTATAAAGCATATCAGATTAAGGAAATACATAGTTTAAAAATATTGTGAGTAAATCAAAAATACTATATTAATACGCTTGTATAGTAGCCACAGTGGACAGAGATATGATTGCATAATTCAGACTGTAACATACCTCTCAACTGTCCATATTTATGCAGAATATCATGATTTTGTCTTCATATTCTTGGTCCCTTCCTCATAAAATTTGTGGTTTTCTGACAAATCACTGAGGATTAAAGTCACTAAATAATGGCATATATTTAAGTTTCAGACTTCATATCCTTCACAAAATGCAAGCTAACACAAATCCTGTTATTTTAGCAAACTTCTAAGTTTATAAAAGCAATATTTAAAATCTGTCCATATTTCTGGTTCTTTGTCTCTCCATTAGTTTAGGCTTTGTCTAGATTTCTTGCTAAGAGGTGGAGAGGTATGACTAAAGGTATGCTACAGTTGCACAGTTTATTAATTGCCCAGTGATATTTTAGGTTGGATTTGATTTGCTCCAGTTTATTTAAAAGCCTGATGTAGTTTGGAAATTTGTTCAGTGTTTGAAGAGTTAGATTAAGTTCTGTGTATTTTGGGGTTCTATTTGGTATATGCCATTTAAAGAGATTTGACAGCAAGTATGTTTTAAGTGGACAAATAAAAATGATGGCTAGTACCTTTGCAACCAATAACCTAACACATAAGAAATCCATTACTAAGAGGCATTTCAGAAGCCAAAGAATTGTTTTCCACATCTGGTAATAGTGTTACAAGGGTACAACCTACGCAAGAAACTATTTATCCAGGATGATCTCACTTGAGGACAATATTATGTGCAAGCATGTTTTGGTCTCCTTTCTACACCTTTCACAATCCTCTGTTAGAAACTTTTCTTTGCATTTCATATATGTAGGGGCATATTGCCACATGTGAGTTATTTTAAGCAGTGTGAAAGCAAATGCTGGTATGAAGGGATGCATATGTCATTGCTGTAAGGTCTTATCTCAGAATGCTGGACAAAGATTTCTCCATAACTGCTTTTCCAGATTCTGCTTCAAGTCTTGAAAGTTTGCAAAGAGAGAGCACAAACCACCTCCTGATATAGAGTAGAATTTTCAAAGCAAAACAAAGCCGAGAACCAAGTAAGGAAACCACAGAACTTTAATAAAATAATAAAAATGCCAACAAACACAGTCGGATAAAATGCTTTTCATCTAGTTGGTGATTAGACTTCTTCAGATACCAGTGTTTGAATCAAGTTCTCCTAAATACCCTCTCTCCTCCCAAATTCTTGATTGACTAATTGATTTATAAGGTTGGTAAGTCAGGTACCATAGTTACTACCCCACTTTGCAACCTTCCCAGTCTTGTAAAAAATACAAAAAATACCTATAATATTGTAAAAAGAAAAGTAAACAATAAAAGTGACAGTAGGAAATGATAAAAATATATATTAAACAAATAGCAATTATAATAACTGCAAAACACCCAATTTTGTACAATGTTTAAGCAAGTTTTAAAAATTCTTAAAATTACTGTATCGAATACCAAATATATTTACTTGGCCGAAGAATGAAGCCTGTATGCAGACTATTTATATGTATGCAGTACTGGCCAAAAGTGTATATGTATATTTAACAAAGAAAAAACTTAACACTGATGACCTGAAGTTAGAGTAGCTTGGATGATGAACAATTCTCCTGTTACTATCTTGTTAAATTCTTCAGTCTTAAAAGGCACTGTATAGAACACATTTCATTAAGGCTAGGGAAAAAACACGAGTCCAAATGAATTTGCCACATCAGTTCTAGCCTCTCTAGTAACAGGGACCTAGGTCCACCCCTTAAGTCTTTTGAGATGTGGTCAATAGCCCTAAATTTAAATGTGTGGGTGGGATTCCACTTGATGTGATTAGCTAATGCAGTTTTGATTTTCTCCTTTCTAATGTTATATATATGTTCATGTACTCACTCCCTCAATTTACGATCAGTCTTCCCGACATAGAAAGCAGAACATAATTGACATTGGGCTAAATAGACCACAAAACTAGAGTTACAGTTAAACCTTACAAATGTTGTTGTGTAATGTCTGTCCCTGATGGTAAAATTATATCCAATATCCATGAATTTACAGTAATTGCATGACTCACATCTTGTCATGCCAGGATGTCTAACTGTACTCATATTGCAAGTTTTGAGCAAATTCTTCAAATTATTCCCTCTCCTAAAAGTAAAGGAGGGGGTGGGCCCTACTCTAGTTCAAAGACCTTGATTGCTACTGAATAATCTCCAATTCTTTTTTATTATTGCCTGTATGTCCTTACTTTCCATACTAAAAGTTAGTATAAAACTAACGGGGGACTTATTAGAATCTTGATTTGTTTTACTTGAAAAATTGCTTAAATTGACTTGACTAAATTCTGTTAGTGTGGATCCTAGTAAGAGGACATACATACCATTAGTTCTTTTATTGTGAATCTCATTGGTAATCTCTAGAATAAGTTCCTCAGGGTAACCCCTTTTAATAAACATTTTGCATATTTTTTTCACATTCTCTGATGAACTCACTCTCTACTGTCACCATCCTTGCGGTTCTGACTAGTTGGCCCTTAATTACTGATTTTTTTGGTGGAATGGGTGAGAGCTAGTGTAGTGTAAATAGTTGTTTGAAAAAGTGCTCTTCCTATATATCTTAGAAGACAACCTTTTTTGGGCCTTATCTTTTACTAGTTCTATAGCTAAGTAAACAATTTTGTCTTGTTGGAAGGTGTACGTAAATTCCAAAAATTCAGTGGTTTGATTTAAATATTTGACCAAGTCAACAACCTCGTTTAAGTTGCCCGTGTGTATGACAAAGATATCATCAAGGTAACGGGTGTAGAAAAAAAATACGTTCACGTAGGTCCACCCTCTTAAAGATGCACTCCTTTTCCCAATGGGCCATAACTGCATTCGCAAAGCTGGCCCCACAAGGGGACCCCATTGTGACCCTGATTTTTTACAAATAAAATTATATATAGAATTATATCCAGTAAAGTACTCGCTAACCTAATCTCTGATGTTGGTGCCCCTTTCTTCCTGAGGAAGTGGTCAATCCATTATATCCCTTCCATCTGTGGGATTGAGGTATATAAGTCCTTGACGTCAATCATCAGGAAATTGTATTCTTCCTGATATGAAAGCTCATTCAGTTTCAACAAAAATGTCCATGAATCTTTACAGATCTGACCCTCCTCCTTCAAATATTTTTTCAATATACTATCTACTACCTTAGCCATAAGGTAAGTGATACTTTGTCGGACATCCACAAGAGGCCTCATTGGTGGATAAGTAACAGGAGAATTGTTCGTCATCCAAGCTACTCTAACTTCAGGTCATCAGTGTTAAGTTTTTTCTTTGTTAAATATTGTCAGAAAAATATGTATTAATGTGTGTATTAGTAATATGCTTAGTGCATTTAGAGCTTGAAAAGGGTTAACACATTTATTCTATTTCATACTGCATAAATCTGTACAAACTGCAGATGCTTTCTGACCTTGTATTGTTAGCTAAAATCTTGCTTGTGCCTTGGAAATTTACTGAGAAGCAGATGATTCCTGCTTATGTTAGGAAAATAATGAATAGAACAATACTACTTGTATGAAACTTAGACAAGGAGTTCCGCTTGTGCTGTGAGAAAATACACAGCTGTAGAAGCTATAGATAATTAGGACAAAGCCTGCTTGAAAATATGAACTGAAATCAGCATTTGCTTGTATCTGAGTTAGAAGAGTACCTTGAAATGTAACACTATACAATAGAAGCCTGTAAACGGATTAGTGCCCACCAAGGCCAGGTTGTTTTTCTCAAAAGTTTCTCACAAATCTAGTCATGTCAGCAGAAAATCTGAGTAACATCTGCTGTAGAACAATGCTAAAAGTTGTGTTTGATTACGTCAGCCTTAGAAGGCCATGTCTTGTAAAACAGTATAAGAATAAGCATACTTCCTGTTAGTAGTTAGACAAATCCTTGTATTTGCATGATTTTGTCTCCTTGCAGCAAGTTATTAAATGTGCCTTAACTGAACCTGACATGTATTGGTCTTTGAAGTTTTTTCCTTTGACAGATTGGTCCTTCGGACTGGAAACCCTCATTTCACCGCGGATCAGACAGGCCAGGTGGCTTGAAACCGTACGGGGAAGAAACCACATCGGTTCTTCTTAGTTGAAAAGCTCTCCAACTGAATTGTCGTACAAAAGAGGCCAGCCACTTTCTGATCTGTGACTGAAGGACGGGTTTACTCGAACCAGGTGATCAATCACGAAGGCTCAGGTAAGGTGAATCTATCTTTTTTTCTGTTTCAGATCAGGGACTAGATTTGTATTTATTTTGTTAAGACTTTGTTTATACAAGTCAGGGACAAAAAGATTACTGTCTTGTCATAGATCAGGGAAACAGAGCAGGTAGGCAGTCATTCTGAAGAGACTATAACAAAATCCGTGGTACCATGTTAAAAATAAGAAGTTACGTAACGATTAAAAGGGTAGAACAAAATGGGTAATAATTGCACAAAAAGGTCCCAAAATTCGCCGTTAACCGAAGACGTGAAATACATGCAGTCACAGCGTGCTGATAATATTAAATATTACTCAAAATGGGTTAATAAGTATGAATTTGATGGTAAATTAGAAAAATCCTCGCTTGTCAAACTTGTCAAACAGCTTAAAACTGATTCTAAAGGTCGGGTAAAAAAGCAACGTCAATTAGGAATTCCTCAAGCACACAGGTGGATTGAGGAAGTAAACCGTAGAGAACAAAAGAATAATAATTCAAAAGCAATGTTTTTAGATAAGGAGGACAATAACTTAGTAATAGCATCAGCCCCTCCGCCTCCCTTACCAGAATATGAAGCAAGTGAACAAGTTAGTCCACCCCCGCGATATCCTGCTGTTACCGTAAGTAGAGACACTACAAAAGCAAAACCGTTTATTAGAGATCCCGTCGAGACCAGGTCTCGAACACAGGCAGGTAACTCAAAAGGGGACATTGAGTTATATCAAATGGGTAGAAATTCACGATCCATGAGTGAAGAAGGAATATGCCCACTTATAGAAGTGCCTAATCCTCAGGCAGGGCAAGAAGGTCAGGACCCAACTATCCTAGTGTATAGACCCTGGACTCCGGAAGACATCCGGAAAGCCACTGAGGGAATTCCCCATCCAAAAGTTAATTTTAGAAAGTTCTTAGAAGATTTTCAAGGAATGAGGCTAAGTTATAATTTAAATGGAGAAGAGGTAGAAAAAGTAGTCAGACAAATTGTGGGACCAGATTGGCACATGATTAGTGGTGACTGGAATCCCTGTGATGCTGCGTTCAAGCCCCTCCCACATAGCAGCGCAGAGCTAGGCAACAGAGTGAAAGGTCTTACAGACCGAATCTCTGAGAAATGGAAGCCTAGGGCAGACTGGACTTGCATTAATCAATGCATCCAACAAGAAGGCGAGACTGTTGACAGATATTATGCCAGACTGTTAGAATGTTTTAATAACCACTGTGGAATGCAGGTTCCTGAAGATCAGACACACGATTCCCCATATGAGCAGCAGTTAAAGAATGCATTTTTGAAAGGCAGTATTGCACCCATAAGCAGCTTTATCACAAAGCACATGGTAGATCATCGTACAAGCAGGTTACAGTCATTACTTGAATATGCTAGGCATGCCGAAAGGCATTTTAATAGCAAAAAGAAAGCCCAAGTATTTTCTGTAGAAGATGGAGCAGAAGTTTATGTAGTACAGTCCGGGAAAAAGGACAAGAGAAATGCCCAGGGAAACAAACAATCTGATCAACGATCAGAGGACTTTGAAGGGCGAAAGAAAAGGGGTGAATGTTTTAAATGTGGTAAAAAGGGACACTTGGCAAGGGATTGCAAGAAAAACAAGAAGGCAACCATGGAAGATAAGGAGGGTGAGGACTGACTATATGATAGTCAGGAATCACTAGAAGGGGATAGCAGAGAAGGGACAAATGAGAATGTGATAGAGAGAGTAGAGAATGTGACAGAAGAAATAGAGGAAGTGCAGAAAGTCACGGATAGTGAAGAATCGAAATATTGGATTTGGCTTTATTGAGCTTAGAGCTCTATTTAGCAGACAAGAAACCAGAAGTTACACTCCTGGTAGAAGGGAGGGAAGTTAGATTCTTGTGTGACTCAGGGGCATCACGGACCCTGATACATCCCTCCAAACTGCCAGAGAATTCAGAGTCACCTGATTACATATTAGTAAAAGCAGCTAATGGACAGCTGTATCGGGAGCCCCTCTCCCATAATATTGCAATAACTGATCCTGTTTCAGGATTGACCCAGAAAAGCAAAATTGTTGTTTCTGCAAAATGCCCAGTAAACCTCTTGGGCAGGGACCTTATGCAGCTATTTGGTATAGCAGTAGTTCTGACTATGCAGGGTATGGAAGCACAGCGACAAATTGATACCTTTGCAGTGCAATCAGAGGGTGAAATGTTTTATTGGTACAGCCAGGACTTAGTTACGACTGGTCCAGGGGCAGTGACCGAAGAGTTGATGAACGTAGCCATCAGCAAGTTCCCCTCCCTTGACATTGATAGACAACATTTGTTGCACTGTACTCTGTATTATTGTAGCACACCAGGACCTGATAAGGAATATGAGCAAGAATTGTTTAGAAATCGTGCAAACAGATTGATATTACGTAATCTGTACTGGGACACAGAAGGGAACAGTGTAGTCAGCTGTTCATTGCCCCAGGAGTTCTTTGCACTTTATAAATCTAATGGATTACCACATGTTAGCTTAACTAAGGACAAAAATGTAAAATGGGTAGACTTGGGAGAAAACGTCACGAAATGGGAAAAACAGACAGAGTTAGAACTGTCAGAACAGGGAATACAAATGCAGAAGTTGAATTGGATAACTCAAACCCACCCAGCTGTACACTTGCAGTCTAGCAAAGACAGCTAATTAGCACTCCTATTGAAGGAGGAAGAGAATGCCTTACAGAATATACCAGAAACTCTCTGGTCAATGGGAAAATCAGATGTAGGACTTATTCGTACAGCGGGACCAGTTACTATTACGCCAAAGTCAGCATTTAGACCACAAAAAAAACAGTATCCCTTAAGAAAAGATGCAGAGGTGGGAATCAAACCTATTATAGCAGCTTTACTTAAGGAAGGGGTGCTGGTGGAATCTCCTGATTCACCATGTAACACACCCTTATTTCCTGTTAAGAAAGCAAATGGAGAATGGCGTATGGTCCAAGATTTACAAGCTGTAAATGACGCAGTAATACCAAGGGCACCTATGGTGCCAGACCCACACACCCTGTTGAATGATTTAAAACCTCAACAAAAATATTTTTCTGTGGTAGATATCAGCAATGCGTTCTTTTCGATACTGATACACCCTGACAGCCAGTATTGGTTTGCATTCACATTTCAGGGGAAAAGGTATACATATACACGACTACCACAGGGGTATTGTGAAAGTCCAACAATATTCTCACAAGAAATGGCAAGCAACTTGGCGGGATTTACCCCACCAAGAGGTAGTCAGATTTTGCTTTATGTTGATGATATCCTGCTGGCGGCCCCCACCCAACAAGATTGTAAAGAAGATACCATAGCGCTATTACAATTTTTAGCCACTGAAGGACATAAAGTAAACAAAAATAAACTGCAGCTTTGGAAAAAACAAGTTAAATACCTAAGATATGTAATATCCAAGGAGGGTAGGACATTAGATGAGGACAGAAAAGAAAAGTAGCGATTTTGCAATCACCAAAACCCACTACCAAGAAGGAAATGATGTCCTTCCTGGGTACGACTAATTTTTGTCGGAGTTGGATTCCAAACTATGCCTTGGAATCTGCACCGTTGTCTAACCTGATTTATAAAAAGCCTATGAAAGCACAGGATTTGTTACAATGGACACCAGAAGCAGAATCTGCTTTCTGCAAACTGAAACAGTTAATAGCGGCCTCATTATTTTTAAGTTTACCAAACTATCATAAACGTTTTTTCCAAACTGTAGATTGTAAGCAAGGTTATATGACATCAGTGTTAACACAGCAGCATGGGGACAAGCAACGCCCTATCGCTTATTATTCATCACAACTGGACCCAGTGGCACGGTCTTTACCTCACTGTGTACAAGCAGTAGTTGCAGCTGCAATGGCAGTACAGGCTTCAGCCTCAGTAGTTTTGTTCCACCCTCTCACATTGAGAGTGCCTCATGCAGTCGCGATTATTTTACTGCAAGAGAAGGTAGCATATCTTTCCCCTGCTAGGCATCTTTCCTGTATGACTATATTGTTGAGCCAACCTCATATGACAATTGAACGATGTACGACTTTGAACCCTTCTACCTTGCTCCCAACCCCTGCAGATGGCACACCACACAGCTGCCTGGAGGTGATTGAGCAAAAGACACTGCCTAGAAAAGATCTTATGGATGTTCCCTTGGATGATACCGAGGTGACATACTATGTGGATGGCTCATGCAAAAGGGGTCCTGCAGGACAGAACCTAGTAGGATATGCAGTAGTTTCTGATACTGACATTATAGAAGCGAAATCTTTACCACATAATTTATCTGCATAGGCAGCAGAATTGATTGCCTTGACACGGGCATGTACCTTAGCAAAGGGTAAACGTGTGAACATTTTTACTGACAGCCAGTACGCTTTTTCTACTGTACATGTTTTTGCGCAACAGTGGAAAAATCGAGGAATGATAACATCTACTGGCAAACCAATCAATCATGCACAGTTTATTTTAGATCTTTTAGAATCTATTCAGTTACCTCAGAAAGTAGCTATTTGTAAATGCACAGCTCATACCAAGCAACAGGACAGGATTTCAAAAGGTAATGCGAGAGCTGATACTGCTGCAAAGCAGGCAGCTTCAGAAGTATTTCTTTTGAATGAGGAATTACAACCCTCTGAGATTTTAGACTTAGAAATGTTAAAGACAATGCAGACACTTACTACGCAAGCTGAAAAACAAAGATGGGTAAAACGAGGAGCAATTCTTGAAAAGGGGCTGTACATCTCTAAAGAAGGGAAACCGATATTGCCATCTAATTTGTTTAGATATGCAGCTTTGTTGAGCCATGGGCAGTGACATGTCTCAACAGTGGAGATGGTACAGCTGGTGAACCAAGTGTTCACGACATATGGATTCTCAAACTACTCTAAAAAGTTCTGCTCGGTATGCCACGTTTGTAATAAACATCATGCACAAGGGGCGTTAAAGCCCAAGCAAGGTAGTTTCCCTACACCACTGTATCCGTTTCATACTATCTGTATGGATTTCATAGAATTGAATAAATGTGAAAATAAGAAGTATTGTCTTGTCATTGTGGATATGTTTTCCAGATGGGTGGAAGCCTTTCCGACTAAAAATCCAGATGCTGCAACTGTGGCCAAAGTTCTTGTTAAAGAAATCATGCCTAGATTCGGCATTCCAGAAAGGATTTACAGTGACAACGGCACACACTTCGTAAACCAGACCATACAACAGTTAAGTAGACATTTTGGTATTTCTTTAAAAAATCATTGTGCATATCACCCACAATCTGCATGACTAGTAGAGAGGCATAATGGGATTTTTAAAAGTAAGCTAAGGAAGTTAATAGTAGAAACACAGATAAATTGGGTGTACTGTCTGCCCCTGGCACTGTTGAGCATGAGAACTGCTCCGAATGCAAAAGGATTGACTCCTTTTGAAAAATTATTTGGAAGGGCTTATTATATACCTCAGTGGAAATCTCTCATGCCCACAGACCAGGAAGCTGACAGTACATTAGCTGAGTATATGTGAATCCTGTTAAATTCTAAACATTTGTTGCAGTCAAATTCTGTTTCAGATAAAGAACGAACCAGACTGTCAGACATGGCAGTGCCCCCTGGTGCCTGGATCTGGGTGAAGACAGTAAAGAAAAAGAACTGGGCGTCACCAAAGTGGGAAGGTCCATATCAAGTGCTTCTGTCAACATCCACTGCAGTAAAAATTGCGGAACGTGCCTCCTGGATCCACCTGATGCACTGTAAATTAATCAAAAACTTTGAACTGGACAAAAATCTTGTCACATGCCAAGAGTAAAAATGATAGAGTCCAGAAGAAACAGGAATGCAGAACAATCCTTTCCTCAAAAGTATTGCATAGTCATCCTGCTAACTGTACTAGTGTCAATAATCTTTTTGTTGTGGCCTTTCCTTTTCCCAGCCACACAGACTGAACTGAATAAACGTGAAGCATTACTCATAGACTGGCATCCAAACTTTAACACTTACCAGGCAATTAAATATGTGTATGCTGAGACTTTCAATGTTTCGAATTGCTGGATTGGCACAGCTTTGCCGACAGCATACGGAGGGTTATTAATGACTACAGTCCCCCTAGGAGTCAATGAGACCTGGGAGAACTTGATTTATGATACCTCAACCATTACATCACAAGATAAAATAGCATTGCACTTGTCTGTTCCACAAAAGGGAACTGTGTGTTTTTATAAAAATGATACTGTTCAGGTGGGTTGGAGCAATTGCAATGTGACTGTTCCTTATAAATGTTACACTAAAGGTAACAATGTAGATCGTTATTGTAATACAAACTATGATTCATTTCTTGGATTGATGCACAAAACAATTGATGAAGTAAAACATAATTCTGTTCTTTATAAGCAAATGTCTATAATTGTTAGAAAAATATTTCATGCAGGGCGAGTGTATATTCATAGCAAGGTTACTACTAAAGTAGAGGATTGTTATTTTGTGTGTGGCAGAAAGGCATACAAATGGTTACCTGAGAATTGGTCCGGCAGTTGTTTTTTGGGTTACCTGGTTCCGGCCATACGACACACTGCAGTTTTGCCTTGAGGAAAAATTCAAAATGTCCGAGAGGTCGTCAAGAAACCTGTAAATCCAGTGAGACAAATCGATGTGCGTTGGAAAGACCATCATTCTATAGGCAAAGGACTGACACACATGGACTTGAGTGATAGCGTTATATCATGGGCAGGCATATTACCAGCATATGGAGCAGTGAAATCAATCTGGGAGCTGAGAAAACTGTCGAAACTTCTCGAAGTAATGAGTAATGCAACTTTTTCCATTCTCGAATTGGTGACTGATGAACTGAATGCTATGAGAACTGTAGTGATTCAAAACCGCATGGCTCTCGACTTCACCCTAGTGGCGAGAGGTGGTACTTGCGCTTTAATCCAAGAAGAATGCTGTTTGTATATTCCTGACCATAAACACGAGATAGACAATCATCTTGAGGTAATTCAGCAAGTGTCGGCCATGACCAAACCAGGCCCAAACCCACTGATGGACTTTTTCCAGAAATGGTTTGTGGGGTGGAGTACCATCCTAATGAACATCCTGATTGCCATTTGTGTAGGAATGCTCCTACTGGGAGTATGTGTTTGTTGTGGTATCCCCTGCATGAAAAGATTGATTAAAGATTTTATAGTCATGTCAGTTTCTGAAACCTTATATCAAAGTACTGAGTTCGAAGAACTGTTAAAAGATTGAAAATGCTTTCATAAGTTTAAACTGAATGACTCTCTTAACTGCAAATCCTGAGTGGAAGAGGTTAGGAGAAGACAACAAACTGTTTATGCTTATTTTGAAAGTAGAATAAAAGTATTAATAGGGGGAAATGTCAGAAAAATATGCATTACCTTGTGTATTAGTAATATGCTTAGTGCATTTAGAGCTTGAAAAGGGTTAACACATTTATTCTATTTCATACTGCATAAATCTGTACAAACTGCAGATGCTTTCTGACCTTGTATTGTTAGCTAAAATCTTGCTTGTGCCTTGGAATTTTACTGAGAAGCAGATGATTCCTGCTTATGTTAGGAAAATAACGAATAGAACAATACTACTTGTATGAAACTTAGACAAGGAGTTCCGCATGTGCTGTGAGAAAATACACAGCTGTAGAAGCTATAGATAATTAGGACAAAGCCTGCTTGAAAATATGAACTGCAATCAGCATTTGCTTGTGTCTGAGTTAGAAGAGTACCTTGAAATGTAACACTGTACAATAGAAGCCTGTAAACGGATTAGTGCCCACTAAGGCCAGTTTGTTTTTCTCAAAAGTTTCTCATAAATCTAGTCATGCCAGCAGAAAATCTGAGTAACATCTGCTGTAGAACAATGCTAAAAGTTGTGTTTGATTACGTCAGCCTTAGAAGGCCATGTCTTGTAAAACAGTATACAAATAAGCATACTTCCTGTTAGTAGTTAGACAAATCCTTGTATTTGCATATTTTTGTCTCCTTGCAGCAAGTTATTAAATGTGCCTTAACTGAACCTTACGTGTATTGGTCTTTGAAGTTTTTTCCTTTGACAAATATACATATACATTTTTGGCTAGAACTGTATGCATGTAAATAGTCTGCATACAGACTTCATTCTTGGGCCAAGTAAATACATTTGGTATTCGATATAGCCATTTTAAGAATTTTTAAAACTTAAACATTCTACAAAATTAGGTGTTTTGCAGTTATTATAATTGTTGTTATTTGTTTAATGCATATTTTTATTGTTTCCTAATGTCACTCTTTTTACAATATTATAGGTATTTTTTCATATCTTTTTACAAGACTAGGGAGGAGGCAAAGTGGGGTATTAATTATGGTACCTGACTTACCAACCCTATAAATCAATTAGTCAATCAAGAATTTGGGAGGGGAGAGGGTATTTAGGAGAACTTGATTCAAACACTTGCATTTAAAGAAGTCCAGTTACCAACTAGACAAAAAGCACATTATCCGACTGTGTTTGTTGGCATTTTTATTACTTTATTAAAGTTCTGTGGTTTCCATACTTGGTTCTCGTCTTTGTTTTGTCTTTGAAGTGCCGAGTTTGTCTTAGTCATTACTAGATAGAGTAGAATGTTAACTTGAAGGCTAGGTTTACAAATGCTATGTTAAATCAAGGAAGGAAGAACTGTGAAACCAGGTATACAAGAGTATCTTCCTGTTAACTGCTGGAGAACTGAACCTAGTTGAAGAAAATGTTTCCAAGGAAAATTAGAATGAGGATCATCAACTCTTCATTCCACATAAGAGGTGGCCCTTTTCTTTTTCATTTATACAAATCTATCAAAATAAACATAATGAGTTAGGATTTATTGAGACCAATAAATTGATGACTCCCACTCTTGATTAATTGAGAGGCCATATTCTAGTTCAAATTCTTAATTCACTAGATTCTAAAGCCTCTTTCAGAATTGTACACACCAATGTTCTCCCTGGTATCTTAAACCTTCTCTGAAGGATTATACTTTCAGTGGTTTCTGTCATGTATAGTAACTAGTAATTCTGGATACATCCAAGTAGGACAAAGTTGACCTTCAGTCCCCAACTCTGACACCCAACTGAAAGATGAAATGGTCTTGACCATATGAATTTCGAGTTTCAAAAAGCTTGATGAAGTCATATTAACCCTCTACAAACACAGACATCTGCAAACCAAAGGAGGTCACATTTCTGGCAATAGATGTGGGAATACTAGCATAATAGTCATGTTTTCTAACTCAAATAGCAATAATCTTCATCACCAGAATAAGCAACATGGGCACAAATGATACATCTGACATGCCCCTTAGGCCAATGCAAAATCCTGGGAGACAACACTATTTGCAACCACCTGGACTGGAGAAGCATAGAGAAGTTGTTACTTAGAAATAATGCTGATAGGAATACCAACATAATTAAAAATCTTCCATAAGAAACCCCACTAAACAGTATCAAACAGCTTGGGAAAATTGAGCCATATCATCACTGTGGGGATTAGACACTTATCATTTAACCACATACAAAGTAGATGAAGGCCCCGTATCTGATTTCATAAAACTTTGTTGCATGGGTGATATCATATGGTGAGTCACTTTTCCAAGTCAGTAAGCTAAGAAATTAGCATTTTTTCCTCATTTCCCTATCTCCACTGTTTAATCTACCAGTAAAATCGTTTTCCTCTACCCATTTTTCCAACCTGCATTACTTCCCACTAATTTTCGTAGTCTTAACACACAGTAATACAGTTTTACAGAGTTATAACACTTACTGTATAGCTTTTCCAGCTCCAGTCCCAGTTACTGATTGCTTCCTCTCTAGTCTCTCATTCATCTCTTGACTTTGCCCACTCTGTTCACTCTTTGGGCTCACTCTGCTCCCCTACCCTGCCCCAATTCTCACCCCCCCACTGCTTCTTAATTTATACTTCCAGTAACTCTTCCCCCCTATTTTCACCAACCAGTACTCAACTTCATAAAACCTAGCCCACCTACAAACAACTTTCTACATACACTGTACTTCCTCCTCCCACAATGTTTGGCATAACAACACCCCCCATTTACTTACTAACCCTTCTAATCTCCCTATCCTGTCTTACCTATCTCACACAAATTCCTAACTCTTGCCATATTTTACATATGCACTCTATTGCAGAATATCATCCTCATTCCCTCTCTTACTCACACATCTCACATGAATTTTACAACACCAACTTAATCTACCTATTCAAACCCACATCTCCCCCCTCCACTCCCCCTCTCCACTTAGCCAGGAGATGCCTTACTAAAAAATATTGTCCCTCACAACACACTTCTACATCCCCTACAAACTACCTCACCTTACTCCTCCACCTTATCTCCCTCGCTCTAGCTGATGATATCCACCCAAACCCTGGACCCATCTGTAACTCCACTATCATCTTACTCACCAGACAACCCTCAAAACCAAAATCCATCCATGTCACTATTCTTAATGCACAAAGCCTTATAAATAAAATCCTAAGCCTCCATGCCTGGCTCTCTCATAACCACCCAGACATAACTGCCATTTCAGAAACCTGACTCAAATCCTTCATTAAAGATAATGAAATACTACCACCAGGTTACCACATGATTTGCAATGACAGAACCCACAGAAAAGGAGGAGGGGTAGCTATAATATACCCCTCCTGCCCTACACCAATACTATCCCAACCTTTGCAAATGCTGAAATTATTATAGATTTCCTAAAAATAAACAACCACAAGTCAAACTGCATAGCTGACCTCTATATTCCCCCAGGTGATAACATTGACACTCTTAAAGACATTATCTCCTGGTTTCATCTAATATATAAAAAGAAACCTACATCCTTGGGACAACCAATATCAACTGGTCCAATATTAGCTCCAATGCCCCATCCCATACAGTAAACCTATACAATTTATTCCAACTAATTCAATCTCCAACCAGGCCAAATAGAGATGGGACCTCTGAAACTATCATTGACTGGATCCTTACAACTCACCCAAATCTTATCACAGAAGCTGCAACCATACCTCATCCTTTCAGTGATCACTTACCTGCTTTTGCCAACCTCCTCCCAGCTTCCCTACAAAATCACCACCTCTACATCTAAACCCACAATCCCTTCTCCTTCAACCCCCAAACTTTCTCAGAATGCCTAAAGCACACTGACTGGTCTCTGCTGAATAACCTCCATCTAGATGACGCCGTATCCTATTTCAACCACAAATTTTTAACCCTCTTCAACCAGCAAACCCCCCTAAGAACCAAATGAGTCAAAACCAATCCCTGCACTTGGTTATCGAAAGAAACTAAGCTAGGCATGCATCTAAGAGACAAAAAATGGAAACAATATCAAAAACAAAAAAATCCCAACTCCCTCCTAGAATATAAACAACTTCGTAACTCCACAAAAAAAAACTCATAAATAAAGACCAAAGAGCACACTTCTCCAAGCTACAGTCCTTACACTCAACCAATCCCAAAATCTTCTGGCATTCAATCTCTTCTATTCTGTACCCAGGAAATAAAGAAGCCCCCTGCCCTAATCCCAACCTTTCTGACCTTGATATAGCCACCCAGTTCAACTCTTTTTTTCACTGACTGCATTGCCAGTCTATCTTCCTCCTTCCTACCCTTAACATCCATTCTCAGCCCTTCCCACTCCAACCTCAAGCATGAACACATACTCCCTCCACACCTTTCTGTCTTACTCCCATCCCCACTAGCACCATAAAAAGATTTCTCCTTAAACTCAAACTCTGCCACAATGCAGCTGACAATCTTCCATCCACCTTCCTCAAAAAATCAGCAGATGGCATCACATACCCCATCTCCATTTTTATAAATAGATCCATTAAAAAGTCATATGTCCCTTCTATCTGACGTCATGCTTACATCATCCCCCTCCACAGAGGATGGAAAAACACAGACACCACCAACTTCAGGCCTATTGCCATCCTTTCCCCATCTCAAAAATACTTGAAAAATCCATTCAACCTCAACTCATGACACACCTAACCCAAAGCAACTTCCTATCTCCTACCCAACATGGATTCCGCCTGGGCCACAAAACCACTACTGCCCTTCTATCCTTTCTAGAAACCATCAACCAGGAACGTGACTCAGGTAAATTCATATCTTCCCTATTCCTAGATCTATCAAAAGCATTTGACACCATCTCCCACACCCTACTCTTGACAAAACTTTCCACCTTACATCTCTCTCCCACTACCATTGGCTGGTTTTCCAGCTACCTGGCAAACTACCAACAAACTGTGCAATGGAAAATGTTCACTGCCCCCATCCTACCCACACCCACTGGAGTCCCCCAAGGCTCTGTTCTTGGACCTCTACTCTTTAACCTATTCATTAACAACTTTCACAACTCCATCCCAGAAGGATCTGTCTTCCAATATGCTGGCAACTCTACTATCATCTGCTCTGCCCTCTCCCCCTCTTTTCTCATAGCAAAAACCCAATTAGCCTTCACCACAACCGAATCCTGGATGAGGTCTAACCATTTAGCTCTAAATGCAAATAAAACTAAACTAATGATTTTTCTCCTACCAAAAACTCCTTTATAGGCAAAGCCTCCTTCACCATTAGAAGCCAAAACAACACCACACTTGAAATTGTTCCCTACATCAAGCTTCTCGGCGTCATCATTGATGAAGAACTAAAATGCGTTGCCCACATCCTTACCACAATAAAGAAAACCCACCAGAAGTTAAGTTTCCTCTAGAGACACCACCAATTCCTCACCCCTTCTACCCATCAAACCCTTGCATCCTCTTTCCTGCTCCCCTCTCTCATGTATGGTGTCCCTCTGTTCTCCAATCTCCAACTTGGCCTTAGATCCAAACTTGAAAACTGCTACCACAAAATCTGCAAATTTGCAACCAATTCAATGAACTCATCCCACTACTGCCACTCCATCCACTCCATAAATTGGCTAGAACTACCTATCTCAGCTACCTTCAACTTATCATTGGCCACAAGCTCATCTTTAAACCTACAGACTGCCCATCCATTGGCACTACCTTAAAAACCTACACACCCAAGAGCTCACTCAGATCCCTACACCAAAATCTCCTCCAAGTCCACAAACCTTCACGGCCACCAGGCCAACTGTTAATGTCCTTCTACTTGGCTAAATTGTGGAACTCTCTCCCCCCTCACCTACGCAACCTACCTAACTATAGAAATTTCAAATCTCAGCTTTTCTCTCACCTGTCCTCTAAATGGATATGCCCATGTCACGCTCCAACATAATCCCTCAAATCCTCTACCTATCTCATAGAGAAACACACACTCTCCCCTCAAGAATCTCTTACACATAATCCTGATTGGACTTTGCAGCTGTTTTTGTTTAACATTTCTCCTTGCAAAGTTTCAACAAATTGTTTAATAATGCTATAAATGCTTAATCCTCCTAGTTGTCATACGCTAGATGCAAATAGCCATTGCCATTAAGTTACTCTATGATTTATGACATATTGCTTGTCTTTGTAAATATGTCCTGCTTTTACACTTTTTGTACATAATTTTGTGTGTCCTGATTTTTCAAAATTTTAATCATTGTAAGCTTCTTGTCTTGGTAAATATGTCCTGCTTTTATACTTTTTGTACATACTTTTTTCTGTCCTGATTTTTCAAATTGCAATCATTGTAAGTGTAACTTCAGTGCAAATGTAACTATTGGAGCTTTTCTCCCTGGTTCTCCATTGAAAATAGGCTCTCTAGTGGCCCAGTGGACTTCCCCAGTCATCAAACTTAAAATAAATAAATAAATAAAGAGATGTACCTATAGTTCTCTGGATTTCTGAGATCTATCTTCATTAACAAGAAAATTATATAAGTTGCAGAGAAAAAATGTGATGTGCTATAATACTTTAGCAACTCTAAATAACTGCAATAGGAAGATCACTATGCCTTTTTTTGAAACATTTAGGAAAATCAGGTTTAATCTCATCTTCTCTCTGTTTTTAGAATAGCCCATCTTCACCTGCTTTGACTCATTGTGTTCTTTCCTCCATCTCTAGGAACAAGTTAACTACCTATGTATTAACTCATTCACTCCAATGGAGCTCAAGGAAGTTTGCACTGTAACTTCCAATAGGCAGACCCTAATCTTTTTGACAGAATCAAATTATGTCCTCACATTTCAAACAAATATTCATATCTCTGGAAACATAGGGGTTATGAAATAAGTATAAATGACAAACTCTTCAGCACAAACTATATTTATAGTGGTAGTATTCTTTAGGTTCTATGTTGTAAACTGAATTTTATAAGTCACAGTAAGCACAGATAGGGGAATTCAGTAAGCCCTACACTATTTTTTTTCTGTGTACGCATCACAGCGCGATGTGTACAGGAGCTTTAAACAGCTTTAGATTCAGTAAACATTGCTCAGCAGCATGCAAGCACATGCAAACAAGGAAATGTCCATGTAATGCAAATTACCACATTAGCAGGTGAATCTTATGCAAATTACCCAGGTAGAGTGATCCAACAAGCATCCTTGTATACCCTGTGTCTGTGTCCATAGTGTGCATGGAAATTTTCCATGTACAGGAGTGTCCGCGGAAAGAAGAGGATGTAAAAATCCACAAATATGGACATCACTCCCCTGAGATGGTTAGATCACATACAGTGATATGTGAAAAATGCATTGTTGATGTTTGAAAATACAAAGGAACATGTAAAAATAAATTATATTTTTAATGATTTTGGCAAATTAACTATGCACCACAGTGCACAAACATGCCTATTTGACAAAAAAAGAATAAAAAGCATTTTATAATATTTATCAGAAATGTATTATAGAACACTGTGCCAGGTCTGTACAATGGTACATTGGTGCCGTTGCCTAGGTCATATGGCTATGAACTGTGTAGTTGCCAGGCTGTCAGCACGGATATGTATGCAAATGAGGTGAATTTGTTGAATAGTTTAAAGGAGCAACAGTGTCCACAGATCCCTTTTGTGTAGCCTCTTACACCATGTTGATATTACCACTAGATGTGGATGCCAGCAGGGCGTGTGTCCCATTACTTTTAGGAATTTTTTAATTCCCAGTGTGCATGTTTGCATGATGCTCTGCATAGCTGAGCATGTTCACATGAAAAAGACCACCCATGTCACAGTGATTATGTAGGCAGCAAGTAATTAAAAGCAGATATATTCAATTATTGATTGCGACTTTTGTATAGCCTATGCTACACAGCATGGTGCATAGCTTCAAGTGTATGCCCGGCACTCTACTCAAGTGACAGTGATGATTATTTAGGAGTGAATATGCTATGCTGAGCAATACAGTGCACAGTGGTGTGCTGCACCTTAAAGTAGGGCCATTAAATGATGTTAATTAAAATTTAGGCAGGTGAAATGCATAATAAGTAGCCAATCACACATGGTGGACTTACAGCAGATCTGTAAAAAGTATGCATACACCCTGCAATCTGTTTTTCCCTCAATACTATGAAGCATTGGAGTACTGACTTGGAAATAACTGATGAGATAATGCTAGGCACTGCTGCAGCTATACTACATCTGCATGTATTAGATGCTGAAGTCAAAGCTGCTGGTACTGCTGACAATAGGCTGAGGCTAAGAAGGAGAAGAGTTTTCAGGCCCAGGGTAATCTTCCATGAGCTACATGAGCTGGAGATTGTAGAATGCTACCGGGTGGACAGGGACATATTACAAGAGCTCACTGAGCTCTGCCACCCTCAACTCAGAGCCAGAGCCAGCAGAGGGGAACCCATCCCAGTGGAAACAAAGGTATGTGTCATCCTTAGGATACTAGCTACAGGTACATTTCAAACACCAGCTGGGACATGATGGGGGTGTCACAGGCATCTGCATCCAGGATATTCCACCATTTCCTGGATGCTATGCTACTACGGGTCTACTTCTTAATTTTGAAATCTCAATAGCCCAAACATCAGAATCCTGACATCCAGATGTTTGAAATTTTGAAATCTCGAAGTTAAACAATTGAGATCACCCAACAGTGTGGAACGGTAATTTTACCATTCTCTTCAGAGTTGGTATATTTAAGTAGCAGGGGGTGTGGGGGTGCAGAAGGGCTTTCCCCTCCTGCAGCAATATGATGTCTAACATTTTTTGTTTTAGTTTTTTTTTTTTTTTGCATTTCGAGATTTCAAATTCTCGAACATCTGAACATCGGGATTCTGATGTTCGAGATTTTGACTTTTCAAAATTACATAGTGAACCCGCTACTATATGCTAGTGAGCACATAGTTTTTCCCCTCTCTCCTGAGGTGAAAGCCAGCAATATACAACAGCTCTACCACATAGCACACTACTTTGAGGTAGTGGGTGCCATAGATGCACCAATGTACACATCAAGGCTCTACCTGGTGAGCAGGGTAGAATCTATGTTAACACAAAGGGTCAACTGTCAGGTCATGTAGTCTGAAGTAACGGTTCAGGTGCCTAGATATAGCTGGTGGAGCCCTACAGTACTCTGCAGCCACATGTGCACATATATTCACAGTATTTGCCATGCTACACAATATGATCCTGTGGAAGCAGCTGCATCAGGATCAGCATGGGGAAAGGATACACAGCCCCCCACCAGTGCCTAGGTCACCACAGTCACAGTTTCTGTAGATAGATGTAGGCGTGCTCAATATGCCTTGGCTTTAGCTAAGAGGCAACCCATAGCACATTCACTGACAGCCTAGGGCTCAAGGCACTGACATCTCACTCCTACTCACATACAGAAATTAAAAAATGATGGCAGGCAACCCACACATCCTGTACCTACTCATATATTGGCTGTGTACTGCTTGCATCAGATAGAGTCATCCCTGGACTACGGTTGTGTCAGTTGCTGCATTTGCAAGGTAAGTCCATAACCTCCACAGTACTTGTAAGGATTACTATGGCATGACATTGTATGTATGGATCTGGTACATTATGCAAGTAAATATAGTGGGCTACTTGCACAGAAATTGCATCCACATGGGACTACAGATACACATTCCACTACCTTGTTTCTAGGAGTATTCACTAGGCCCCATGCATGGAATACTCATGCAGACATGATGATAGTCAAACTGTGTATCCAAGCAGAACACGTGGTGGTGTTCCAACAACTCCAACACAGTGGTGTTCCCTTGTAACTGCTGTAACACAAACTCAGCAATGGTATAGCAGCATGCCAGGCAGTCTCAGGACAGTAACAAAGAAATTAATCATACATTCTATATCTTACTTAGTGCATGAATAACTATATGCGTATGTCTGCAGTTGAATGTGTGATGAATGGTTGCTGTTTGTCAAGCAGCTTGTGTGACTGAAAGGACTAGGGCAATTAGTTTGTGTAGTGGTGTTCAGGGTTATGATCAAGATGTAACCACTTATTTTGTATGTCAGGTAGTATTACGTTTTGTTTTACAGACCATCAGTCTTGTGTATTGTGCAATATTATTAACCTTTGTAACATATTAATTACATCACACAACTGAAGAAAGTTGTATCCAAGTCCAGTGATCTGCAGCAGTGCAGAAACAGGGACAGATGTCATATTTTATGTGCAACACACAAATCCTGGACTGGAGTACAGGTAGGTGTGGGCTGGAGTCAGGTTGTAACTAGCAAAACCCCCACTGGACATGCTCATACACTTAGTTAAGCAGAGTGAAAGTCTGTTGCTCCCTACTCAAAATGACTTGTTATATATAGATATGTCTACACCTACAGACATATATATATATATATATATATATATATATATATATATATATATATACATATATATATATATATATATATATATATAAATATATATATATATATATATATATATATATATATAGATATATATATATATATATATAAATATATATATATACATATATGTCTGTCAGCATCTCATTCTCCCTATCTATCTATCTATCTATCTATCTATCTATATATATATATATATATATATATATATATATATATTTATATATATAGACACATACATCTCTGTCTCCACTTATACATCTATATAAGAAATATACATATATCAGACACACACACACACACACTCACACACACCCATACTTCCATGTATCTTTATGTCCCTGTTATCTACAGATATATGTTTATATGTCTGTGTATGCCTGTATAGTCCTACATACCCTGATACTGGTGATTAAAGCTGCAGTATGACATATATATCTATATAATGTTGCTCAAAGGACCAAGTGTAAGAGCTCAACAGTACAAAATGCACTTCCCTACAGCCCCCTCTGCCTGCTGGATGTCACAACACATACACCAACAGGTGAACAGGTGGTGTCATGTATCATGTGTATGCACGCATTGACAGGGCACATTGTTGTTGCTCACATGCCAAATACAAGCAGCCACATATGGCCAAAATGGCTACTGTAGACCCATATCTAGGATAAATAAGAGTTATCTGACTGCAAGGCCTCTAGATGCAGAGGACGGTTGAGAAGCAATGTCACAGTCCATACACACTGTTCAACACAAGCCTTGCTTATGTATTTCACTAGTATTTGCATGCAGTCACATGTGAAATAGACTTAAGCTGTGGCACATGTTGTAAATGCTGTGATCTGTAGTGTGTAACACCTAGATAGGTAAGGTTCTACTCTCACTTCAGCCCACTTGGTGTGTGTGTGTGTGTGTGTGTGTGTGTGTGTGTGTGTGTGTGTGTGTGTGTGTGTGTGTGTGTGTGTGCATCCCCCTGCATAATAAATGGGAATCCCTCACTGATTCCCAATGTCAGGGGGCCTGCCCTTCTTGGCACAGGTTCTGCCATCCTCCAAACCCCTGTCTTCCACAAGGCTTGCTGATGTCATGTACCTTAACACTACCAATTGGCATGGCAATGTCAGACTTAAGCCATTGCCTGTTCTGTAAATACTATGATTTGTAGTGTGTAACACTAGATAGGTAGGGGTTTTAATCTCATTCTAGTCCACATTCTGTGTGTTACTGAGTATGTGTATTTATCCCCCTGCAAAATAACTATGATCACCACACTGACCTTAGAATGGTGTGGGGTTTTGCAGTATTTTGGCGTTCGCAGGTGACATGCGCCTACAAATTCCTGACCAGTACAAGGCCTGCTGATGTCATTTACCATAACATTACCTAAAGAGATGTCAATAGCACACCTGAGGTGTGGCGTGTGCATTAAGAACTGTGATCTCTAGTGTGTATCATTAGATAGGTAGGTGGTCTAATCTAATTGCAGCCAATTTGAACTGTGTATGCTGTGCACTGTTTTATATACATGAATTGAAAGTGGTACTATTCTCACTGTAACCAGCTGTCTGTGTGTGCAGATGTTAGAGCATTTTATATCAGTGTATGGGATCACAGGATCACTGGACAGTAGTAGCCTAATGAGCTTAGGTCTCATGAAATTCTAGTCATGTTCTAACCCTTATCTACACAATCAACACATATTACCCCTGTCCACAAGGGGCATACATAGAAGCCCTTTGGTGAGATGATAATCATCCAGGCAATCATACAGACTGCATCTGAGGAGGGCCAATGAGGTGCACTGTTTGCCATTAGGTGGGTGTCTGTTTCAATGGTTTGTGACAGTGTGGTACACATATCTCCCCCACCAGCATGTATTATTAGCATCACATACCAGGTAATGGGACCTGATAACATCACAGGTTGGACCCTACATGAACACAGGCAGGGACTTGTAGCACCTTTAAGCACCCTATTCAACCATAGCCTGAGTACCATCTTTGTGCAGGTCAAGTGGAGGCCAGCCACTGTCATTCCTTTGCACAAAGATGGAGTGTTCAGTAATCCAGGAAATGACAGACCCATCAGCCTAGCTAGCCTGATCTTCAAGGCCATGGGACAGATAATCATGGAGCTCATTAACACGGACATTTGCAGCCTCCAAACACTGAATTCCACACAGTTTGGTTTTGACAAGAGGAGGTCATGCTTGTTAAATATGTCAACTTCTTTGAGACAGTCTCCAAAGCCATAGACAAGGGAAAGACCATGCATGCCACCTACCTTGACCTGGCCAAAGCCTTTCATACTATTCCCCACTCAGGTATAATAGATAAACTCTCTCAACTAGGCATCAGTCTGTATGTTACCAGATGGGTAGCAGACTGGCTCACTGACAGAACCCACATACTCAAAATAGGGGAAGCTACCACAAGCAACCCAAATGAGTGGTGTATGCCAGGGATCTGTCTTGGGGCCTCTGCCATTTGGAAAATACTTTTCTGAGGTGCAGGCCAAAACCAGTGGGCTATGACTGACCAGGTTTGCAGATGGGTGCTGTCATCAATTCCCCTAGTGATGTGGACATCCTTCAAGAGAGTCTTACCCAAACAAATTCCTGGTGCCAGAAACATAGCTACAAACTGAATGCTAAAAAATGCCTCATCATCCCCTTTGGGGAGAGTGAGGTCCCCAAATGTTATCAAAATAATAACAAGCACCTAAGCACCCAATCAGTCGTGAGGGACTTGGGCACTCAGGTTGATAGCAAACTGACTTTTGACCATCATATTGCCTCCATTGTATAGTAAACTTTCTACATGGCCCATCTCATTAGGAATGGTATCTCATCCAGGGACAAACAGTTCATAACATCCCTGTATTCTTCTCTTATAACACCTATTATTGAGTAGAATGCCCCTTTCAGCATGTACCTCATAAAGCACATGCAAAGGCTGGAGAAACCACAGAAGTTTTTCACCAGGAGAATCCAGGGCCTCTAACAGCTAACCTACATAGATAAGCTAAAAGCCCTGTCCCTCTACTCAGTCTCATACTGAGTCCTCAAAAGTGGCCTCTGTCTGGCACACACAGCAATCTCAGACCCTGCCTTGATGGGACTGCTGCATATCCAGAAGTCAAGCTCCAATAGAGTAACCCACATGCATGACCTCAGCCTGGTCTGTGACATCAATAGGACTTGGTGGGACAAAGTTATTTCCCAGAGACTTCCGCTTTTGTGGAATAGACTCCCTCTCAATGTCAAGCTGAGTACCTTATTAATCCATGGTAAGTGCAACCTGGATAACTGGATGAGGAACATAAAATATACCCCTGGGATTCCACCTGTGTCCCTGCTGGACAGGAGCATTAGGTGCTGACGTGTCAGAACACAGGCTAAATTCTTGGCCAGGCTTGTAAAGGCCTCAGAGTCAATAGCCTAGTAACTTCCTATGATCCTAAAATCCTATGCCCTTAAAGTGGGTAATACATGTGCCATTCAACTCACAGAGCTGCAGCATGTCCAACACAGCAGGGTCACACATTTCAATTTATTGAAGGCAGAGATCAATTCTGATTGGGTTGTATGACACAAGCTACAATGACAGTAATCGCACACGATATTCATTGGTCAGATACTGGGGACTTGAAGTTCCCTTGTGAGAAAAGTTTGTGCTGTGTCCAATTGTCAGTGGTCCTTGCAAAGGTACATGAGAAAATGGCCATTGCAGTGAAATATTGACATGCTGAGGGAAGAGTACATGGAGGTTATAAACACAGCATTATTGAGTGACAATGCCCTCACTAATGGCATGAGAATGATATACTACCCACCTTACCCCTATGGAGACATGGTGATCTGTAAAGTAGATGTAAGCCTGTGTGGCCAGGCCTGTTTGCCCATGTCTATCACTCCTGAGTATGTACATCAGGTATGGCTAATGAAGTGCAACTTGCCAGGAACACTGCTGTTACCGATGGAAATGACAGTACATACACATTTGCATGGGGTTACATCCATAAGTATGTGAACAAGCATATATTCATGAAGACCATCTTGTGGAAGAGTGACATAACTGGAAGATTGTATGACAGTTCACAGCATGCTGTGCCATGAGGTGCTTCTTGTCTTCCTGTCAGCTACAGCCGAGTCTATGCAGTTGTACAGGTGACACACCTTGTAGTGAAGATGTGGATGTCTGTACATGTATAGAGAACTTGCTCAACTCTGCAGTCATTATTCTGGCCTTGCTAGTCTGAAGTGCCTGTCAGGCAACCAACACCACACTGGATGTTATGTGACATGATGTGAAAACACAGACATGCTTTCTGGCAACATAAATGTAAAGTATGATATATATAGGACAAGTGTGGGTACACACACTTTGGCAAAATGTGGCCACCCATCTGCAATATGTTTCAGATCCATGACATGCAGACATGCACCATAAAGCTGATGATGGTCAGGCTGCTTGAACTGCTGTGACATTCTGACCTGACAGGGATCACTACCACTGAGGTGCTTTCCCAAGCAACCTTGCATGTGTATGTCACCGGACATTGTACATCATAGTGTGACACTGCAGCTGTGCTCCAACTCACCATCCTCACATTACCCTACTAAAATCCTAAGAACTCTGGAAAACTAGGCATAATACATGCTACACTGTAATGATTTTTCTGATTGCTACCGAAGGCATCTACCTGATAAAGGGTATGTCAAGGCTACAGAGCATGAAGTGGGACAACTATGTGGATGAAAAAATTGGCTGGTGCCTGCTTTGCATGTGGAGTTTGGCACTAATGTTTTGCTTTTGGTGGGAGACAAAGTGTAGGTATATGGTATCCCAGGAGAGAGTGGTTGTGCTGAGACCAGCAGTTGTAGCCAGGCACCAGCAATTCAGGGGACTCCCCTCTTGTCAGCATTCCTCAGAAGGTAATTGTGTGAACATAGTACACACTGCTTGAGTGGTGTGCAGCTGCAGGATGTGAACAGTGCCTCCTTACCTTTCCCAGGATGCATGTAAGAATCCCCCCACCCCCACTGCTTGCCTATGGTCTCTACAGACATGTTGACATACTACTTTCTTGGAAACCATGCTGGAATTAAGTTAATACATAGTAGCATTCAGTGAGAACTGGTGTCTTCAGATGTCTCAGTAGTGTAACATTTACAGCCATGAAAAGACTTATCATGGAAACGATTAGTAACAATATAGTACACCTGCAGACACTGGCCCAAACCCAGTTTGTGTTGTTCAAGGTCAGATCATGCCTATCCTGAGCTTTGGACTGAATTGATTGTTGCAGACTGCGATGGATGAGGGAAAATGATTCACCCCACCTACCATGGCCTGATAACACATTCATCAAGATTAGACCATCATGCATTGTGGACACACTTTAGAGGCAATTTACAAACTTGTATGTCAGCTGTTGGATAGCCAAGTGTCTGAAAGTCATTATCTGGGAAGATAGGATTTTGTAGGCCAACACTACAATGAGTCCATTCACCAGTAGAATACCCACACACATAATTCCTGGACTACCCTTCCTAGTCATCCCCTTCTCTGCAGTCACAGCTGCTGTCAGTGACCTCATACTGCCTACATTTGCTGATGAATGCAAATAAGGGCCTGTCAATATTTCTCACACCAAACCAACAGTTACCCAGGATGGACTGATGCACACATTCAGTTATTGTCAGAGCCATTGACAAATACTACATGCCAAGGAATGCACAATACTATACTTTTGGCAATCAGCCATCCACTGGACAATATTGTATTGTCTGCACACCTCCAACAGTTGACCCAGTAGGCAGTGACTTATGGATACAGAGAGTTATGTAGCCTTTGACTTTCACTGGTCAGTAAGATGATGGACTTCATGCACTGTTGTGCAACCCATAGATAAAGGTATAAATAATAAAGATAAAGATAAAGGTAAATCCCAGAATGTCACTGTTACACTGTATGTTGCACTCATCACACCTATCACTGAGTGCAATGATACCTGTGGTATGTAAGTACACAGGCATATCTGACACCTGTAACAGCCATAGAAGTCCCACAGTAACCCAATTTACAATGTATATAACATGTCCAATGTATACTGTGTGAAGGCCAAAACTGTGTATGCTGCCCCTATGTGCTTTGGAGGGGAGGTGTATGGCTGCCATACAGGGAGCTGAGAGGTCCCACTGTGTACCACTTGCACATCCAAGAAAAGACTAGTACGGGATGTACCTATTGTATACAGCTCCACCTTGACTGTGGTTTAAACAGACCATGCTGGGGAGAAAGGTATGTAATTATGACACTACACACTTCATGTAACCCCACTTCTACTGTAATGCACATCATGTGTAAGTACCACAATGGGGTGCGGAACAAGGCAATCATAACTGGATTAGGACAAATGTCTGTAATGGACACAGGTTGTAGATGGCACATCTCCTACACTACAGCTTGTAGATGTGTCAGCTCACAGAAGCCTGCTTATACTTATCAAGGGAATGGCATTGTGTCAGCGATTACAGATGCAGCAGTAGGCTGCATAATGCCATTGTCCCTGTTAGCCTGTGACACAAATACGAAGCTAAAGAGTTATGCACTTATATTGCTTTACCTTTGTGAAGACATTTTGTTTCTGTGCTGACATTCCTTCCTGTGCTCTAATGGTTACAGGTTTATTGTAGCATTGTAGCCATAGGTGTGCCCCAAAGAATTCTGAATCTGAAACATAAACATTTCTATGAGACCCCATTCATTTTGTAAGTATATAGCCATTACAACATCATCCTACTTAATCTACACAACATAATGTGGTGTAATCACTACAACTGCCAGCAGACATCTGTCAGTGACCAGTACAAATAACATGTGAAAGACAGTGGATTAAAGGAATACACAGCAATTTAGGTAGTGACCCTGTGCATCAGACACATAGCTTAATTTCCCTGCATCGATGACAAGGATGACAGGCATATGGCACAGGTATCATCACTTGCACAGGGTGTTGTGTGGTGTGCAGGAGGCCTAGGCTGACCCAATAAGCTGGCAAGCGTGTGTGTGAGTCAGAAAGGGAAGCAGGCAAGGTGGACCATGGAATGTTCCTTGTGTGTCTGTAGGTGACCTGATTGTGACAGTGGTGTGTGAGTGTGTGCACACAGTCAAGCCCAGTGCTAGCCCTACATGACTGTATGTTGGACATCTTTGAAATGTGCATGGCAGAGCTGATAGTTCACTGTCTCTGCACTCGAACATGAGAACTGCCTCTGTCAGGAGTATCATTGACACCTCCATGCCCAAGGTCAAAAGCAGTGCTACTACCTGTGGATGACTGCTGTCTGCTGGGACCATGTCCTCCATAAGAATGCCCAGGACCATGAGCCCAGGGCCTGCCATGTCTTGACAGCACACTTGCCTCTGTGGCTCTAGATGTACTGCCACTATGTGAGCATGATTGAGCATGGCCATGTGGACTCTCAGCTGATATAATTGCTGAACAACGTCCACAGGTCTGACACTCAACTCCAACCAGACATTTCATCACAAACAATGACCATTTCAAGACAGACAATCTGTGATCTCTCTCAGACCACTGTCTTTCCACTGCATCAGTCAGTCAATCCAGGGTATCAGCAACATGGTGGAGGCAGTCATGGATGTCAGACTGTGCTGAATCCAGAATCCTGAACATTAACTGCAGGTCCTTTTGGAACATGCCTGTGCCTCCATGATGACACTAAACATACATCGAGTGACATGTTACAGGACACCTACAACAGGTGGTGAAAGGACAGCAGGCCTCCTGTGAGCACCCCTATCAATCTGCCTATGTGGAACATCACCATCCCTTTGGCTATGGCCAGTATCAACACTCACTGCAGACATAGTACCCACACTTTCCTGTTCAATGTTCCCACCCTCTGTCTGTCCAATATCTGTGGCTTTAGTGGACTGCATATGCATAGGCATACTGACTGTCCATGGTGAAAGTGAGGGCAGAAGACGAATATCAACCTCTGTGACACATTCAGCCCCTTCAATCCCCCTGTGCTTCACTTTGGCTACCATCATCATCAGAGTCTGAAGAGACACAAACATCAGGTTGTGAAGGGGACAGAGACCAACCCCCCGGTCACCTGTGATAAAAAGCAAAAGAACAGTACATTGGTACATGCACTACTATACTCTACAGTACTATCTTACAATATATGCCAAGCTGTATACAATGCTGTCAGTATTACAGACCTGTTTAACCCCCACCCTCATATATCAGGACCTGAGGACATTACCTTTTAAAAAACTTCTGTAGTTGCTTGTAAATAAGTTCCTTATTCAAGAATCTCCTGTGCAACAGTGATGTTCTTTGCTGACATTTGTCAACATTCTGCATAGTTGACACATAAGGCAATCTGAACTGTCCTGCAAATACTACAAATCTATCAGTGTTGTCAAAACTACATGGCATAGGTATGACTGTAAACCATGTTCCATTGGTAAAACTCTGTGAGGTTGGCAATCATGCAGGCAGTACATCAATCCAACCAGCAGGTCTGGGATGACAATTTTAAAAGTACAATGCACTCAATCTACATCTGTATTACACAGTGATATGCTTATCAGGAGCAGGATCATGGCTGCTGTGAAAAACTGAGGGGCTGCCAACTCAGTCAGATAGAATTTTATAAATACTTCTATGTCATTGGAAATATTAATATGATCTGCAGGCTTGTGTAACAAATGTAAGAAAACTCTGTTATGTTCTGAGCTTCAAAAATGTAACCACAGTGCACCCTGCTGGAAGAAAGATGATGAGTAAAGCATTTTATGACTGTTTGATCTCAAGCTTGGAGACAGGATGTCTGGGCTAGGAAATACTTTATATTGTCCTAAGATAGAGATAATTACTAGGTTTTACATGTAAAGTGTCTTTTATTGCTGTGGCTTCCTGGCAGCTGCAGATTACAAAAAGAAATGTTAAAATGTTAAGTTCTGTGAGCCTGGAAAATATAAGTAGAAGTGTCAAGAATGATGTAATCTGAAATGACTCAGCAGTAATGTGTATTATTATTAATTTAAAACTTTCTCATAGAGAAAGATTTAGCATATTGTATTTGTTCTGAAGCTGACAACAACTCACCAGCATGTTGCCTTGTAAGTAGAATTTAGAACATAGCTTCTCTTAGAGACAGATAGGAATATAGCCAGATTAGTCTAGCTGTTTTCTATATTTATGTCAGACTATCCTACAATATTGTTTTAAAGTATTTTCCTGTGATGCCTGAACTCTCTATTAGCACTGTGTTGAATTGATGAGTATTGTCTTGTGTTTTTATTATTTATTATTAAATATTTTAAACCTTTCAACTGCGGCTGTTTTGTGTAGAGATAATTTAAGCTCTTAGAGTACTTGCATATATTTGGTGATACTGCATAAGCCACGCCATAGCATTAGCCCTGGGTTACATTTACTATTTGGGTAACAGTAATAGCACACAGTGGAACTGGTCACCCTTTGGAAAGGGCTTTATAGCAGCTGATAAGTAGTGGTTGGTGGCAGTGGTTTCTACCTTAGAGTCTGGGCAGGGCCTTATAGTAGCTGATAAGTAGTTGTTGGTGGCAGTGATTTCTACCTTATAGTCTGGGCAGGAGGGGGCATAGCTGGAGAACATGTGCCAACCTTCCCCAGGAGTGTCTGTGTGTTTGTATATAATTCATATCTCAAAGTGTTTGTGTGTATGTGTCAGCTACTTGGGCAGGGACATGAAGCAATGGTTGGACAGAGAGGGTGCTGGAGGTTTTGGATTGACCATTCAGCTGAAATCTGTACCCTATAGCTGGGCCAGTGGGCAATCTTATTGGGGATCTGGAGAGAAAGGGAGAAACCAGCCCCAGACTGACTGTGATCTCTGTGCGCTCTTAAGGGAAATTGTACTTTACTGTGCATGTGCTTGTTATCCTCCCAAGGTGGACACCCCTCACTGGTGCTAGTGGTGAGGATTGAGGCTCCTTGATTACTGGGTCAGTGCATGGGTGTCACATATTAATTGTTGGCAGTGGTAGGATATCCACATCAAATATAAATTGTTTGATAGTGGTGAGTTAGCCACATCACATATTAATTGGCTTATAGTGGTGTGGATAGTGAATTCCTGTAGCTTGCATACAGTGATTACTGAAGGTGTTTTCATACTCTAAATCAGCCATGCAGTGAACATTCAGTGAACATTCAGAGTTCAGATGACAATTGTGCAATTTCTTTTGTTTGCTTAGTCAGGGAGAGCAGACAAGCATGTCAGTAGAGTAGTATGGCAAGCTGACAAGGAGCCAGTTTGCTGAGATGTACCATGCTGAAGGACTGGTGCATGGAAACCTGACTAAAGAGGACATGATTGCAGCTTTAGTCACACCTGTATCAGATAATAGCAACAAGGAGGATGATCAGACTGGCCGTGGAGATGTACAACACTCAGGGAATGGACAGCTCAACCTTTCTACAGAGGACTTGAAAATCCATCTGGAGCTAAACAGACTTGAGTTGCAGGCCAAGCATTTAGAAATAGAAGCAGAAGAGAGACTGAGGCATCTAGAGAGTGAGGAAAATGAGAAACTGCGATGCCTGCAGGCTGAGGAGAATGAGAAACTGCTACACCTGGAGGCTGAGGAGAAGGACAGACAGAGGCAGCATGAGAAGGAGATGCTGAATCTTCACCACAGTCATGGAGGTAATGGGGAAGGGAGTAACTGAACCCCAGAAGCACAAAAGGTCAGAAAATTTCTTCCATAGTTTACAGAGGGGAATAATTTTGATAGTTTCATTCATATGTTTGAGAGAGTATGTAAACAGTATGATGTTGAACAAAGGCTCTGGGTATGGTTCCTGACCCCCTTACTCCATGGTAAAGCTGTAACTGTCTTGTCCAAATTCTCTGACAATGATTTTTTTTAATTATAATGCTGCAAAGAATTGTTTGCTAGAATTTTTTAAGCTAACACCTGAAGCTTATAGGAAAAGATTTCATGAGCATAGATACAAGACAGATGAAAATGTATGTGAAAATGTTGCTGAATTAAGCACATATTTTCATAGATGGGTTACATTACTAGGCCTGAGAGAAGTAGCTAGTGAGGCACCTGATTTTCAAAGGAAGGGGGGTTCTGTATACTGGGACAAAGGGTTACTGTATAGAGAATGGACCCCTGATGGAGGGCTAGAAGGTGAGAGTATACAGCAGTTGGCACTGCCTATAGCCTACCATCTGGCACTTCTAGCCATAGCCCATGATATTCCCATTGCAGGTCATATGGGCATAAAATGTACAAAGAGGCGTATTATGCAGAACTTTTATTGGCCTAGGATTTCTAGATATGTAACAGGGTACTGGAGGACCTGTGAGCTGCGCCAAAAGGTAGGCAAGGCAGGAGACAATTTGAAAGCTCCTTTGATGCCATTGCTTGTGATTGATGAGCCATTTCAGAGGGTAGCTATGGATATTGTGAGGTCTCTGAGTACCCCAAGTTCCACAGGGAAAAAGTATATCCTAGTGGTAGTAGATTATGCTACAAGATACCCTGAGGCAGTGGCTTTGTCCTCCATTGAGACAGAAAAGGTGGCAACTACTTTGTTAGAGATGTTTAGCAGGGTAGGTTTCCCAAATGAAATACTGACTGACAGAGGTGCCAATTTCATGCCAGACCTGCTGGCTTGTCTACAGAAAGGTTCCCCAGGGATCCACAGGTTTTTCGGCCTTTGAGTTGCTGTATGGGCATAGGGTTAGAGGATCTCTATATTTAATTTGAGATGAGTGGGAGGGTGAGTGTGAATCTCACAAGGAGTCCATTGTGGCATATGTCCTAAACCTCAAGACAAGGCTCAGGGAACTCATAGGCTTGGCCCAGGAGAACCTGGCAGAAGCCCAACAGCAGAAAAAAACATCTGCTATGACAGGAATGTTCAAGCTAGAGAGTATGGGGGAGCAGGTAATGGTTCTCATTCTTGTCAGGCACAACAAGCAGCTTTGGAGGGACCCTAGAAGGTGGTAAGGAAGGCAAGTGATGTTAACTACAAGGTAGAACTGCTGGGCAGAAGGCCAGGGCACAAATTGTACCATGTTAACATGGTGAAACCTTGCCATGATAGGGAGGCCCTTGTGCTGAGTATCTGCAGTGGATTTCAGGAAGTTTCTGATGGAGATCTGGTGACTAATCTCCTCACTGAGGCTCAGACTGACACCTCAGTGGAAGGGGAAGCAATGTCCCAGCAGCTATCTCCTACCCAGGTTCGAGAAATCCAAGCAGTGCTACAGGAGTTTGGGGGCATATTCAGTGGGACACCAGGGTGCACCCACCTGGTGCAGCACCAGGTGGATACAGGACCCCAAAGGCCTATTAAGCTGGCCCCTTATAGGGTGCCTGAAAGAGTCAATCAGACTCTGAGGGAGAAGATACAGGAAATGTTGGTACTAGGGGTAATTCAGAAGTCCAACAGTCCCTGTGCCTCCCCAGTGGTGCTGGTGCCAAAGAAGGACGGCAGCACCAAGGTCTGTGTGGACTACAGGAAACTAAATAGTCACATGGAGTCAGATGCTTACCCCATGCTTAGGACAGATGAATCCCTAGAGCAGCTGGGTGGGGGCTAAGTATATTATCAACATTGATCTTACCAAGGGTTACTGGCAGGTGCCCTTGACTCCCAGTGCTAGAGAGAGGTCAGCCTTTGTGACTGTTTTTGTCTTGTATGAGTTCCCAAATATGCCCTTTGGGATGAAAATTGCCCCAGCAACTTCCCAGTGACTGGTAGATCATATCCTAGCAGGAGCAGGAGGGTTTGCCCATGCTTACCTAGATGATATTGTCACCTACAGCCATTCCTGGCAGGAGCACCTTCAGCATGTCAGGGAGGTGCTGGGCAGACTGCCGGGCAGACTACAGAGGGCAGGGTTGACCATTAAGCCCAGCAGATGTCAGGTGGGTATGGCAGAAGTCTCCTACAGGGGACAGAGTGGGGAGTGGTAAGATTAAGCCAGAACCTGCCAAAGTGGAAGCCATTCAGGCATGGCCTGCACCTGTTACCAAAAAGCAGATGAGGGCATTCTTAGGGACAGCAGGGTACTACAGAAAGTTTTTCCCCAGTTATAGTACCATAGCTGCTCCTTAGAGATAAACCCTGCTGCAAACTAAGTCCCAAACATCATTGCAACAACATAGACAATTAAAGAACTGTATCAAACAATGCATAAAACAAGACAAAAAAGCTTATTATAGCAACATCCATAAATACATTGATCAATCCTAGAAAATCAACCCCACTCAGCCCATCCCTAGCCATTAACTCCAGAAACATTGCTTCACAGTTTAAGTCACATTTTATAAATATAGTAACTTCCTTCATACAAAACAAAACTACTACAACTCCAAACATTATACCCCAATTACTGAAGCCATAACAGACCTTTACACTCACTCCAGTGCCAACATCTACAATTAAAAAAAAATGCCTGCACTCCCTTAAAATAACAACCACTGCCCTGATTATCTTCCATCTGAATACCTCAAGCTCACTACAGAAAGCCTTCCATATCCTGTCTCAGTTCTAATAAACTGCTTGATCCTAGAAAAATATGTCCGCAGTTTGTGGAAAAATTCCTATATAATAACTCTCCATAAAGGCGGCTCATTAACCATGCTCACAGACTATTGACTAGAATTAAATAATTCTCCATTGCACTCACAGTTAACTACAACCTTCAGATTATTGCACATTACTGAAATATTCTCATTTCTTCACTCCATCATTCAACCTTACACTACTAAGAGACCTCTGCGCTCCACTGACAAATCATTACTTTCCATAACTCAACCTAATAACAATGCATAATACCTTCTGTATTCACACTGCTTGCCTAATAGCTGGAGCATCATCTCACTGTATTTAAGAACAGTCTGCAGCTTGAAAGACTTTAAATGCCAATTGAAGGCAACACCTGATAGATAAATAGTTCTGCACCTGACCTCTTTTATTTAAACTGTGACTAATATAGCTATATAAATTTGTGCATAACTCTGCTGCACAAAATGTGATATACTTTTATCATAACTATACCCTCTTCTATCTTCTCATCTCCTTTATCTTCCTTGTATCTCCTGCCCTCCTTGTATTCTTTGGTCTATTCTTTCTCGTTACCTTATCTTCCCATGTCCTAGATTTTGTAGTCTTTGTAGTAACAAATATTTTTATGTAATATCTGACAATTTATGCATACTGATGGTATTTCACTGCATATACCTTCCTATATTTAAAAAAGTATTCATGTACAACCAATGTAACCGTTATTTTAATCATAACTGTTTGTAAATGATGTAACTGATGTCCAGGATGTCTGAATAATGGTACTGTTTCTCATGCAAAAAAAACTGACTCTAAATAATGAAACAATAATGCAACAATGCAATTGATGTCCATGATGACCATATAATGGAGCTTTTCTCTCTGGCCACCACTGAAAAAGTGCAGTTTTGTTGGACTTTTTCTATGCAGTCAATATAAAACCAAAAGGAATGGCTCATGTAGTATAAGACACCAAAACACATAAGCCCTTGTACAAAATGAAGCAATTAACTCACCGGTTGTAAACCACAGGCAAAATTATTTTTGTCTTATTTCTTCTGTTTTATTAAATTATTCTCTTGTGGTTTACAACCTGCGAATGGATTGCTTCATTTGTATAAGGGCTTTTTGTTTTGGTGGATTGCACTACATGAGCCATTCCTTTTGGTTTTCATGGTTACATATGAAGAAATATAAATAAATTAGATTTATAATTATAAAGCTGTTGATTAGTGAAAAACAATATGCATTGTTGATAATGTAATAGCTCATGCTCCATAACAGTGTTTTTCAGTGATATTGAGTTGTGCACCAATGAAAATCATTTATGATTCTTATAAACAGCATAAACTGTAATACATTTTTGATTTAAACAGCAACCAAAGAATACTTTGCAACTTAATGCAGAGAAAATTTCTAAAAAAAAAAAAAACTCTGTGACATTTGTTATTATTTTAAAGATGTTCTCTGAAAGTGAGATGTAGTTTGTCTTTGGTAAAGGGCATTAAGTATTATTTCAAGAAAAAAAGATACATCTTGGAAGGCATGGCTAGGCTTAAAAAGGCCCCTTGGGTCAATAGTCTGCTGTTGTATTATAATCTATTGTTGGCATGCATTAGTTAACCCTAGAGACTGTCCATTTACTTGTCACTCCTTGCAGTTGACATTATTGCTTGAGGAAAATTTATTCTGATTAAATTTAGTTATCATGTCCTGTGCAGGAACATTATTAAAACTGAAGATTTACCTGTGAGCATCATTGTCTACTTTCAATGCACAGTATTCGATTGTCTTTGGTATATTAAAAGACAAACTGATTTTGAGCTATATGCTCTTTATTTTTATTCTTTTTAAGAACCACTGTACAGAATACATGAATATCCTTGGTGCAACTAAAGAAAAGGTAGTATAAAGGTGTTGAGCTGACCTAAATGTTTTTCTTTCTAGTGTTTAGACTAGAATCAAATAAGGTTTTGTGAGATTGGAATCGATTGTTGCACATTTAACTGAACATCCTGACAGCTGTGTTGGTTAGCTTAATTTTTTTTTCACAGCATGTGCAATTTTGTTGCTTTTCAGTTGGACATGCATAGAAGATTAATTAAAGCAATGCACAGTGGCAGCTGTTAAAAACACAAGAAAGATCTCTCTGGCTGCCATCTGTTAAAATACTTCTCACTGATCTTTTACACAGGTCAGCTCATGCAACAACAGATAAAGATGTACAATGGATTTGGATTAGAAAGGCTGGTAATACACTCTGCTTTTTTAAAACGTGCAATTCAGATATATATTTTTATGTACAAAGGTTATTCAATGAAATGAAGCAAAAAGAACATATCAGTAGCTATCTGCTTTGTGCAAATATCTTAAAAGGAAACATTTATAATCAAATTATATCTATAAATGTTGTCGGTCCAGTTTATATGCTCACTACTTTTGTGTCCAAAATTCACTTCTTTCAGAAGAGAAATGGTGTTGGATAATGTTCATCATATTAATCACTACTGCAGTATCCCTAGCTACATAGGTTATATCCTATATAGGATATAACAGACAGAAAGCTTCCAAATCTTCAAGATACCTTCCATGTGCCCAAACTGTTAGCCAGCTTGAGCTGAGCTGAGCTGACTGAAAAGATAGGTTCAGGTGCCAAGCCCTTCAGTGCTTTCCTGCCATTGAAGAGAGTGCTGATCTGTAGGATTTTGAGTAATGATGGTTCACTTGTACCATTCCTTTGCTAGACAGATTCCCTTTGGGAAAAAAAAAAAAACTTCCACATTAAAAAAAAAAATGTTTAATGTGCTTTCCTGTTTAAGAAAGTTATTTTTAAGCTAGGAGTTTTTATTTTAATGGACTGTCACAAGACTTAATTGTACTTTTACATAGGAGTGCACTTTTTTCCTGTCAATTACAAAGCTGATTGAAGTAGTTGTAAACCATTTTGTTTCTGTGGATGAATTTTATTTATTTTACTTTCTGAGACTGGCAAAGTATTTTAAAGTGCATTTTACTGTGTTTTTATGTGAAAGTGAATTTTAAAGACTTTATTCTTTTACCAGCTTATGCTGCTTGCTTTCCTTGGAAAAGAGGCACCATTTTTTGGGTTGAGCATGGAACAAACTACTGCTCCCATTGTCAGTCCTTCTTTCAGCCAAAAAAAAAAAAAAGAAAAAGTTAAACAACCAGCCTTTGCCACCATATTCACCACAGTAGGCTAGCAATCTGCCTTTGCCACAGGTGGATGACTCTGCTGTGCCCATAGCTGGTTCGTCAGACCACTCATCTTTTACCCCAGATCCCTCTGGTGTAGCACATACAGCCACTATGGACTGGGAGTTAGCCACATCCTCTGCAGCTGTTTTGCTCCCCTCAGTAGGCAGGGAAGAGCCACTCTTGTTGGTCCTGGGAGATGGAACAGGGAGTTAGTTTCATAGTTCTTGCTCAGAGTTTAATGTATGCCATTGATCCCTTTTATAAGGTGGTTTCTGGCAAAATAAAGAGAGATGCCTCTTTTCCTGAATAGATTCAAGATTCTGAACCTAGACAAGAAGGTGAATAGGCCGATAGCCTAGTACCAACCTATGAACCTATGAATCATTTAAGATGTTAAAGATGGCTGAAGATTTGATTACTTTAATTAGGGGTTATGCCCCCTGTGAAGAGGCCCAGGGTAGAGACAGAATTGGGTAGATGCTTTAGCTGAAGGTATTGAATGTAAGGAGACAGTTAAGGATTTTTTACAGGTTCAGCCTCTAAGTTCAGTAGGAATTGGCCTGCTAAGGGATGGTCTTTCCAAATGGTATTGGACATAATAAATCGAGGCTACAAATTTTATTTTCCCTCCTTATCTCAAAGAGGCCTAAAGTCCAGTCTAAGTTTTTTGTGTGTGTGAAACTGAATACAGCTGGCTCAGATGCATTTTCCCCTCGGACAAACAAAGGAATCTTCACCTATACTTCCAACAGCTATCAGTAATGTCCAGGCTGACTGGCAGAAGGACAGTTCAAGCCTCCTGGGGTTCATGGCATCTGCATTCTGCATTTCCCAATGCCAAACTGCATATGAGGAAGCTACAATGGTATCTCAAAAAAAGCGTTTGACTCAACACTGCCAACGATTTGGACACTGTCATACGGATCCTACCTGGCATTCAGAGAGAATTTCTGTGGTCATATCAACATGAAAGAGTTGCATTCAATTTGCTTTTGGAAGGATTCAAAAGCCTACTTCAACCAGGACTGGTGTTGATGATGAACAGACAACACGACTGTCAGTGTGGCACATCACAAGCAAAGGGGAACTCTTATTTACTCTTTGCAGACAAGCAATGCTGTTATGGGAAACTGCTTTGAATCTGCACATCACTCGCAGATGTTCTGAGCAGACAGATTGTGGATCCTGTTGAGGAAAATTCATGTACCACCTTGGCCATTACCACAGATTCCTCACTTATTGTCTCAGGAAAACAATAATTTACCTTCCTCTCCACAAGTTTTTTTTGTTATTTTTTGGCCAAGCGTCCTAGTAAGTTAAAAAAAGTTTATGCTGGTAAAATGGAAGAGATTTTTCTTTGAAGTTTCAGCTAAAGGCTTTGATGTCGAATTGCCTAATTTTTGTTTATGTTTGCAATATTTGATTATTTTTTTATTGTTTGTGTCCTTCTCTTCTGTAAAAGTGCATGCTGCAGCTATTTCTCTACTCACTATGATTGTGACCCTCCTTTCTTTTCACATCCATTGGTTAAACAGTTTCTTAGGTTGTTGTCCTGGAAGACTGCTTTTTATTGGCTGTTACTGCCCCACCAAAATGAAGGAAAAAAGTTGCATTCTTTGGATGTACATAGGCAGTTGAGGTATTATTATTTGAGCAGAACCAAGAGTTCAGAAGATCTCAACAATTATTTGTTTCTTTTATTGGCCATTGTATTGCTTTTTGTTACTCTCATCATGGATACTAAACATTCTTTGAAGCCAGCTACTTGGAGTTCTGTACATACCTACAAAGCATTATCTTTTACCTCTTTATTCTAGGTCTAGGGCTGGGTTTGCCACTGCAATCTCTTACAGGCATGTCTGCAGCTCCTAATGCTATTTAGTTGACCAGCCTCCCTTTTACATCTACATTTATGGTAGGTACAAAACTGTACTTTTCCTGGTAACACTAATTTAAAAGATGCTTATCATCATATCTCTATTCATCCAGACTTCAGGGTTTCTAAGGTTTTGCGTGTCTATATCAAATTATAAGTTTTCTGCCTTTCCTTTGGACCATCCATTTCACCAGTAGTGTTCATAAAGTGTCTAGCTTCAGTTATTGCTCATTGTAGGTTATTTACATTTTTCCACATTTAGGTGACTTGTTTATCTTTGCAGAGTCTTTTTCAAAGTCTGTGGAATTTCTCACTAAGGTTAGAGATTTCTTACAAAATCTGGGATTCTAAGAAAACATTCAAAACTCTTTTTGAGTCCTTCACAAAGGATTGTGTTCTTGGGGTGTCAGCTAGACACCTCAGTTCAAAGAACTTTTTCTTCATGGGAAAAAACAGATCTGTCTCTAGATCTGTTTCTAATGTTTTGCCCTCAGACTTTATTCACTGTGGGGGAATACTTAAGAATTTTGGGTCTCATGGCATCTATGATTCTCATGATACCCCTAGCAAGACTCCAGATAAGGAAGTTACAGTTGTATCTGAAGTCTCTTGGTCCCAGCACCAACATCCTTTGTCTTTCCAAATCCAAGTTCTGGGATTTGGCAGAAGAGAAATCCCTTGGTGGAGATAGCAAATTGTCCTAAATCCAGGTCTCCTTTCTGCTAATAACAAGAATGCCGCCATATCACTGCAAAAAGCTAAACGGACACAAAACTGTATATCTGTTGTTTGTTAAGTGCTTTTGTTCATTTTATTACAGAACTTCACAAGAACATATTTATACATTCTGTAGAATGTTTTCTGGTTGTTTGTCTCCCCTTGTGCTCCAAAGCAGTCAGTCACCACAGACTCCTTGGAATTTCAGGAGGGATAAAAGAGCAAGGTGTGTGAGGCACCAAGAGCAGATGCAAGCACATACATATATCTATATCTATCTATCTATCTATCTATCTATCTATCTATCTATCTATCTATCTATCTATCTATCTATCTATCTATCTATACAGAGAGATAGAGGTTCTTGCCCTGATCAATACACTCAACTGTCTAAATCATTGTTGGGCCCCTGGACCTCTTCAAGTTGTTACAGACAACACCACAATCATGAGGTACATTAGCAAGCAAGGGGGAACCAGGTCTTATTCCCTTTGCAGACTAGCTGTGTTAGGCATATAGCAGCATACCACAATTTCAATCTACAGGCATCATTTTGTGGCAGACAAGCTGAACAGAGCAAGGGCAGACCCTCACAAATGGGGAGTTCCTTATATAGAACTATTTGCCACATCTCTGAACAAACAGCTGGCAAGATTCTGCTCCAGGACTCCATGCAACAAGGCATGGAAGACAGATTCCTTTTCTTTGGTCAGGAATGCGCCTGTATTCTTTTCTGTCCTTTCCAGTGATATACTGTGTACTTCTGAAGATTCAGAAGGAATCCCCAAAGATGGTCGTGGTGACCCCCATCTCAACTAGGCAACAGTTGTTCTCCCCTCTTATAGACTCATGAAATTACCACAAAGTTTCTCACAGAATGAATCTACTCACACTAAATCAGGGTTATTTGATACATCTTGATCCCAGTCAACTTCAGCTGACTGACTGCCTGGATGATAGGGTCTTAATTCCCTTTAGGCACCTGTTTACTGTGGGTGTACAACAGGTACTAATGGAGGCAAGAAAGCTGATACTATAGAATAATATAATATGAAATGAAAAAAGATTTTCTAGTTGGTGCCAACAACATAACCAATACCCATTCAGGGCTAGTGTTTCTCTGGTTTTACAATATTTGTATGAGGTTAATATCCTATGGCCTTTCTTATTCCTCCATCAAGGTTCATTTCATCAGTCATTCATCATGTCTGCCCATGGATCCTCCTCTTTCAATGTATTCTCATGTAAAAATGCTTTTCAATGGGGTTTTGCATAAGAGGCATCCAAGAAAACCAGTAGCCCCTCCTTGGGATATTAATTTTGTGTTGTTGAAGGTAAGACTTGTTCCATTTGAACCAGCTAACCTAGCTGACTTGAGGCTTTTAACATGGAAAACTGTTTTCTGAATTCTCTGACCTCTACAAGAAGAGTAACTAAGTTGCGAGCTCTTAGCATGAGTCAGCCCTATCTCATTTTCCACAGAGACAGTGTTTCTTTGAGGACTAATCCTTTTATGCCTAAAATGGTATCAGAATTTACTTTAAGCCAAACTATCCATCTCCCTAGTTTTTTTTCTGAACCTAAACAGGAGGGAGAAAGGGTACTCAATCCTTTGAATGTCCACAGACAACTCAGGTACAATCTTGACGGAACTAAATTTTTCAGATTTTTGGATTAGTTTTTTTTTTTTTTTTTTTTTTGTGAAAGTAATAAGGGACAACATGTGTCAAAACAGACTATTTCCAAATGGCTGTCTAAGACTAGTATCTTTTGTTATACTCACCACTACAAAACTATTCCAAGCAAGGTCAATGTTCACTCTACCAGGGCCTTGGCTTCATCCATGATTTTTTTGGAAAGGGTTAGATTCTAGAAGTATTTTTTTAGAAGCTGCAACTTTGTCCTCTATACATATGTTTACAAGACATTACAAGATGAATTACTTCTATAGATCTGGATCAGGCTTTGCTAGGACCATTCTCCAGGGTCTCCTGCATCCTTCCCCTTCCCCCTCCCAAATGTAGTAAGCTGGAGTAATCTACACATATATTTAAGGGTGTTGCAGCACTGATCATTGAAACATCTACTGTTAGGGTATATTTACTTGTACAACTGTACTTTCACTCTGATTGTGAAACACGTTTATCCTTTGAAGGAGTGCTTCTCAGTATTTGATAAGGAGCCCATCGATATATGCCCTTTTGTAGTAAGTGCTCATTTTACAGATACTAATGTAACTCAATATGTTAATGTTGAATGACCTTTGCCATTTGGGTGGATAACAGAGTTCAGGAAAAAGGCTCATGGATGTATCTCATTTTGATCTAAAATTAGCCAAACACACCATAGTAAGAGTATCCTTTCATTTTGACAAAATGAGAGTGGGAGTGTCTTCTCATTTAGCAGTTATTTCCTCTGGACGATAACTGAAACAGTATGAGGGATGGACATGTTGTAAGCTATTTTCCTTTTGGACCTTCTTTCTATCAGGTTGCAATACAGCAACATAAAGACAAAAAAGATAGTCAGCAAATGCAATTCATAAAGGACACCAACATAAGTCTGCTTACCAGACCATAGTACACTCCAGGCAGATAGAAAGAGTAGGTCAAGAAGCATCTTAATGAAGAAAACTCCACAGAAGCTGTACTACCACATGCACAACTAATGACAACAAAGGAGGGATGACCTACTATAGAAAAAGTATGAAGAACACTAATGAAAATTAAAAGCTGCAGGCTCAGATGAAGTCTCAGCTAACATAATTGATATATTTCATGCTTTAGAGAATAACTGTCTCCATATGGTAGCTATTGCACTATGAAGAGAGAGGAATACGAATGAATGGAGAAAAAGCATTGTAGTTCCAGTGTAATCAACAGTGGGCAGTGTCGGTGTAACAAACTCATCAGTGGTAGATTCAGGAATCTGCAAAATGGGGAGTGCAATTTGTTTACTTGACTACCAGGGTCAGAGTGGGAAAGTGGGACATTGGTTTTGGTGGGTGTGGAAATGTTACCTTAAGAAGCTTTGGCATCATGTATGAAAAACCAGCAATATACATTCAGTTGCATTGCTGTGGATGTGGCAATAGAAACAAGTAATTCCTGTGCATCACACAGCACATGTACAAATAGCACCAGTATTTTCAATGGAAGCCTGGAAGAGATTATTGGTTGCCCATAACAAGTTCATAGGTTCAGAGGAAGTTACTAGGCTAGCGGGCTTAGAGCCTTTACAAGCCTAGCTATGTTCATTCCATGTATCTCCTTTTATTCTTTTTGGGTGGGTCACAGAACAAATTTATGCACAGAACAGGTCTGTGATCAACATTGGCTACCCCTGTCCATGAGGAACATGGGTGCCACCCCAGGGCAAATTTGTGGTCTCCCATCCAGTTATATAGGTTGGGTTTGAATAGGGTCAGTGATGAGCTCTGTGTTATGTGAATAGGAAGTCTATTCCAGAGAATCAAGAAATCTGGGAGACATATCTGTCTCTCCAGCATCTTCTGTTAATGTCACAAGTTGGGTTGAAATCCCTAGACTGAGTGACTCTTGTGACATTTAACTTGCAGATGTACAGCATTTCCATTAGAGCAGGATTGGAGATTGCCCTATAGACCAGGAACAATCACCTATCAGTAGCCTATAAGATACAGAGCAAAGTGACAGGGCTTTCAACCTGTCCATGTAGGTCATAGCTTGGAGTCCCTGTATTTTCCTAGTGAGAAACCTCTGAAGTCTCTCCAGCTGCTGCGGGTGTCTGGTGATGTACATGCAAAAGGATGCATTATACTCTATTAGTGGTTTGGTGAGGGTCAAGTACAGTGGAGTTATAGCATCCCTTAACCTGGATGTTATGCCCTTGTGTATGAGGTGTGCTAAATAGAAGGCTTTTCTTACCACTCTGGAAACATAGTGGTCAAAGTTCAGATTGCTATCAACCTGTGTTCCCAAGTTTTGCACCACTGGGTTGGAACTCAGGGGGGGTGCTGTCAATATTGTAATTTGTAGGAGATTCCATTTTGCCAAAGGAAATAATAATGCATTTTTTGCATTTAATTTTAGACCATGGCTTTAGCACCAATCATTTGTTTGTGTTAGTCCTTCTTGTAATATGTTGACATTGCTGGGGGACTCAATTATTGCTCCAAATTTGCAATCATCAGTAACACTGGTGAGCCAAAGGCTGTCTACTTTGACCTGGACTTTGGAGAAATAAATGCCAGACAATAAGGGGCTCAGCACAGACCCTTGTAGTACTCCAATGAGCTACTTCTGGAGGTGGAGTCACCAATCTTGACAGCATGTGTTCTGCCAGTGAGCCAATTGGCTATCCATCTAGTAATGTAAGGGTTAATCCCTATCTGGGAGAGTTTCTCAATGCCAGAGTGGGGAATTTTGTTGAAAGCCTTGGCAAGTTTGAGATAGGCAGTGCACACTGTCTTACCTTCACCCATGGCTTTGGAGACTTTCTCAAAGAAGTCCACCGGGTTTAATAAGCATGGTATAACCTTAATAAAGCCTAACTGGGTTGGTTACAGCATTTGGAGGTCGCCTATGTCCTTGTTGATAAAGTCCATGATAATTCTTTCCATGGCCTTGCAGATGAGGCTGGTTAGACTTATAGGTCTTTAGTTCCCAGGGTCAGTTGATGCCCCCCATTTGTGCAGGGGAATTACTGTTGCTGTTCTCCATTCTTCTGGAACATAACCAGTTCTCAAGCTATGACTAAAGAGAACATGAAGTGGTTCCACTAAGTCTTGTTTTAGATTGTTTAGTAAACATCTGGGGTATTTTGTGGTCCTATTGAGGCCATGTTTTTGGCCTTGGCGAGTGCAGAGATGACCTGTGATAGCAGACAGCTGGTGTCAGGGATGCATTGGAATATGGTAGGTGGGGATAGAGGGGTGAAGTTTGCACTGAATCTGTCAGTTAGCAGTCACATTCTCCTTCCATGGCATAGATTGACATATGCATTGTTATAACCTAGGAAAGAGTCCCACTGAAGGTGATGTTAGCCACAGTGAAAGATTTAAGGACTTTTTTAAAGTAAATAATGATTTATGTGGAAACAGTGAAGTTTGGTTAAAGTAACACAGGAACTAAGGAAGTAGATGCTATGAAAAAAAATCACAAAAAGCAAATACTTAGATTAGCCGTGTGTAATGTACAAAAACTATTGTAACCGCTGTACCACTTTGGACAGGGTTGTAAGTCAAAATCTACTTTATCGTTATGCAACATCAAATATAAACCACAGGCTCAGAGGCTTGGATAAAATAATACAAGTTTCATTTAACTGAAGTACCAAATAACTAAACTCATAAAGCTTTCCTAAGCAGACCATAATGTTTTTGGACAGTTTACTGTTCTTTCAATGGTTTTAAGCACAATTCATTTCCTGTTAGAAGTCTTTTAATAAAAAAGTCCTACTGTACCTTTTCTCTCCTTTCAACAAGTTCTAGAATGGGTGTCAGAGGGGGAAGCAATGCTTTTCTCTAAGAATTCAAAATTGCCAGTGTTGGCTGTCTTCTTTATCAACTCAAAGGCCATCAACAGTTGAAACTGTTTTTTTTTTACTTCAGTGTTTTCCAAGTTCATGGTAATTTGAAACTGAATAATTTTCTGTCCAAACACATGGCTTCCTTAATAGCAAACCTCTATCATGCCTAGCTTGCACTCAGCTTGGATTGCAGTCACCCCAGTTTCAGCTCTGGGAAAACAGTTTTCTTGATTTGGGGAATACAATACTTTCTACAAGTTCAACTGGTAATTTAAACAATCCGTAGCATTGCCCATTTTTGGAACTGGAATATAAACTGACTTTTTCCAATACAATGGCTACTGTCAAATTTTCCACAGTTGCTGGCAACTAATTACAGCAGTGTTACATTATCATTTTGCAGGATTTTAAAGCATTCAGCTGCTGTTTCAGACGTCTAGCAATGCTTTCTAGTGTCCATTTAACTTCACTCTCCAGGTTGTTTGGCTCTAGTTAGTGAATACATCATTGTATGTGTCAGTGATGTTGGTGTCCTTCTTGTCAACTTAATGTGTTGTCTGTGGAGCAGATTCAGTGATAGTACTACTTTGACTGAATCCTATGATTTATTTTCTTCTGTTTCTGGCAGGACCCTCTCATTTTTGTTTTTTTGTCATGTTCATTTTAAATGGAAGTTTCCCTTAATATAATTCATCATCTTCAATAGATCTCCTGTTGTTCACATTTTATTGGCTTCCCCCAGTTCTTTCCATTGCTCGTTTATACACTCTTCTTTATCTATTCTTGCTATTATTTAAGAAACTCTGCATTTAAGTTTTACATAATGTACCCTATCCTCACTGTGTTTAGATATCCTTCTTTCCTCGGCCACTTTAAAGCTTTCATAGACAGTCATTTTGCCTTCTTAATTTTCTTTCTATTTAGAATTACGTTTCCACTTCATAGTTAATATTTCAAAATTCTGTCCATAGTTCTTCATGTACTCTGTGTACCATGCCTAATCTCTTATATATATTCTTCTCCTCCAATATATGTTCATATGTAATATTGCTCAGCACAAATCTCACTGGCCTAGTCATTTTTCTTGTTTTCTGTAAGTTTAAACTTCAAAATAAGCATCTGATGGTCTGAGCCCCATTTAGCTCTGGATCTTGATTTTGTTGACTGTATAGACCTCTTTCATTTCTGATTGACAAAAATATTGTTGATCTTATTGTGGTAATGTCCAGGTGATGATACCCACATGTGAAGCCATCTCTTAGGCTGTTCCAAGATGGTGTTTGTTGTAACTTCTGAATTATCTTGGCAGAACAGTAACAGTCTTATGTTTGCTTCATTTTATTATTCAGTGCCAAAATCTGCCTGTTATTCCAATTGTATTTTTATAACAATCTTAACATTTCAGTCACCTACAATGAATATAATATCTTCTGATTCTGTTTTCCCCCAAAAAAGTGCATGCATCTGTGTTTATCCTTTCTTTGCTGGTATTGAAAGCACATAGTCCACAATACAGAGACCATCCTCTTTGAATATACCACAAAATACCACTAGTCTAGCCATAAGAGCTGACATTGCCATAGGGAGCTTACAGATTTTCTTCACTTTTCTCTGAACACTTTGAGTGGAAAGTGGAAAGTGTGTGGTTTGCAATGATGTATGACAACTTGGTAATTGTCTGCAGTACTGGTACATGTGACTTTCTAATATTCTTCACTGGACAATTAGTGTCACCGATTTCATTTGGGTGCATCATGTTGACAGAAATGCCATAACTGACTTCACTGTTACTTCTCAATTTCTATGTTGCCTGTAGAGTAGATAACTTTGGTGATGGTTAGTACTCTGACTTGACTTCTCTGAGTACTTTTCAGACTTTCTGTGTTGGCTGTGGAGTAGGTGAGTTCTGTGATGGTAGTGTTCTGATGACTTCATTGAAGGTACTTCTCTGACTTTCTGTGTTGTCCGTAGAGTAGATGAGTTCTGTGATGGTAGTACTCTGACTTCTCTGACGGTACTTTTTTGACTTTCTATGTTGTCTGTGGACTAAATGACTTATATTATGGTAGTGCTCTTACTGACTTCTCTGATGGCACTTCTCTGACTTTCTGTGTTGCCTGTGGATTAGATGACTTCTGTGTTGATAGTACTCTGACTTCTCTGATGGTATTGCACTTATGTACAATATTCCCTGTGTTATCATGTACACCTGATTCACTAAATACTTTTATCTCAAATGCAGTTAAGTAAGTCCCCAGAGTATCTTCTGTTCTGTGTTTTCTTCAGTGGTGTACTACATTTCAGTGTAGTATAGCAAAGCAGGCAGGTTACTTCTTGTGGTGATTTTCTGTTTTTAGGGCCTTAACAGATTTTGTTTAAGTCTGTCTTGGAGGCTGAGCATGTACTGGCCAATGTATGCACTGCTGTTTATGAAAATTCAGAGATCCTTTTCAAAGATTACAGTACATCTTCCCATTTTGATCTGAACAAAACTGTTGCAATTTTCAATATACTTTTTGGTGTCACTGAAGCTTCATCAGAAGAGTGACAATCAAATTTCACCGTACACGTCCTTTTTATTTTATTATTTGTAGCAGTTATGAGTATATCCAAAATACATAACTCATGAATATCTATGTGGTGTGGAAGGTCACATCTCTAGCGGCCTCTACAGTCCTTGCATTACACAGCATTTTTTGAAAAAATAAACTTAAAAAGTTTAAGAAAAACAAATGTAAATATTTTGCAAGCTAGGAAGATATTAAAATGTATAAATAGCAATGCTATCACCAAGAAGTATTCTTCATTGTGATAATACTACATTCATAGTTGTTTCATAAATCCCATAGTATATTATAATGTGTACAAATACAGAATTATATTTTTGCTAAACTTTCATAGAGAAAATTGTCATATCTTGAAACTGTACAACTTAGACATATATTGTTCAAAAACATTTGTATCAGACATAAACTATAACATGACAGCAAGAAATTCCTCTTTGAGTGCACGTTTCATGAAATATGTATAGAAATATGAAAACGGATCCTCTACACAACGCCGACATTCCAGAATGCCAACAACCATAATGCCGACACCATATGATCGACATTCAGAATGCTGACATTGTGAAAAGTCCACAGAAAATGAAAATAAAATTTCCTTTCAACTGCTAGTAGGGGGGCTACACCCCCCTGCACCCCTGTGGGAGGGCTCTGCCCCCAACCCCCCCATAACTTTAATATACCAACTCCGAGATTGCACTACAGTGCAGGATGGAAATCTTTCCATTCCGCACTATAGTGAGATGCCGGTTCCGCATTGTCAGCATTTTGAATGTCGATCATATGGTGTTGGCCATATGGGTGTCGGCTTTCTGGAATGTCAGCAAACTGAAGGGGACCCATGAAAACATATGCTTAATTGCATAAATAGCAACATAAATAACTTTGAATCTCTCTCAAGAAATGCAACTTAAAAATGCAAAACAGTTTTCTTCAGCAACATTGATGGTTTCACATGATGCCATGCAACAATTTGTAACTCGGTTTTTGAAGTATTATATACAAATACTTATATACAGCAGATTAAATATGTTGAGTAACAGCTTAGGCAAATGAAGCTTTAATGATATGTAAGTGAGGACTGACTGGTAATTCAATGACCTTCTTATATACATAAGGAAGCTTTCTCGCCTCTGTACAGTTCATAACTGCTTTCTTTTTATATATTTCTCCAATGTGCACTAATGGCTTATAACAGCTGAACTACTGCTTCCTGTATCTTCTTGCTCGAATATTCCTCTTAGTGAACTGCTTGCCTAGGCTATTCCATAAAAGTGTGCCCAGTAGCACTTGCTGGCCATGAAAGTGCAGATATAGACAAAGAATTCCTAATTTCAATCTTGCTAAGCAAGAAATTCTTGATAGCTTTCAAGTGGACAAGAATACAGTATGGGCTTTACTGACTTTGTATAGCCCACAGAGAAGAACTGGGGAAGATGATTGATCATCCCATACCTTGGGGTGCCAGGGTATAGTCATCACCATACTTGCCGTGATGACCTTCTGGAGACAAAGTGGGGATGTGCTGGATGTTTCCAGGCTTCTGCCTTGGGTGCACTACATCATTTCCTTAACATATTCTTGGTAAGTAAGGATCTTTATATTTATCTGCCTGTTTTGCCTCAGGAGAGAACTTAAACCATGAGTGCCTTGTACAAGATGGTACATTTTCCAGATGTACTTGGTGTAATACAGTACACACATGTTGGCATTAAGTCCCATATGGACCATGGTAGGGTGGTTACTGAAGCAGCAACGGCTACCATTCCATCCACTGCCAGGAGGTGTGTGATACATAGAAGCTTTTGTGGCCCAAGAAAATATTGACATCTGTAACATCATTGAAACATTGCTTCACTGCAATGCTAATTCACCCCGCATCAGGATTTAATGCATAACACTCATTCTTATCCCCTACTGAGTGTATCTCTGTGAGTATAAGTATTCTTATGCAGTTTCACAGAAGTCAAGATTTATAAGGCAAGATAACAACCTCAGAGTTTAACATCCTAGCAACTATCAGCAAGATCTTTTACCATATCTCAACCAACTAAAGAACCTTATGATTCAAACTAAAGATATAGAAAAATGACACGCTTTAATCATGTGCTGACACAGACATTCATTCATTCAGTACCGACTCTAGAATCTCTAATAAAGTGCCTTTCTTCTGCATAATATTCAGCGCATGTCTGTCACACATTTCACTGTGTCTGACGCTGAGCTGCTTTTATTCCAGTGAGTGTCAATACACGTTTGTAGGGCAATAAAATGCATAAAAAGATGCACCCTGTTAATTCTGAATCTTATATTGACAACATGCAAATTCATTTGAAAAAGACCAAAGCACCTGTCTCACAGCTAATACCTGTGCTATATGGAACTTACAAAATTTACAAAAATAAATAAGGAAGCTGCTCAAAAGTGGAACTGTACAACTCTGATGTTGCTGGGTCACATCTTCAGCAGCTGGAAACTCAAATTTATTTCTGCCTTCCACTGTGTTGTTCATATTTTATAGCTTCAGTATCTGCAGCTTTCTGTCATCTGGTACTTTTAGTTTTAAATTTCAGTATCCCTTAAGAAATCCATCCTTTACCCCTTTGTCTATATGTACATACACAGTAAGGCATATCACATACACGTGTGTGATATAAAGAAATCTGTCTGTGTGTAAGTACAAAGAAATGCATATCACATACACATGTGTCATATAAAGGAATATGTCTAGGTGCACGCATACAGAAATGCATATCACATGCACATGTGTGTGATATATAGGAATACGATATTTTTAAACCTTTATTAAATTATCACTTAAGATATAGGCACACAAACAGTAACTGAAAAAATAAGCAAACCATATTAGATGTTTTCATTTACATTTATTATATATTACGCCTATATTTTCTTCCTTTGCAGCAATCCTCATTTAGTCCAACATTATATAAATTGCTCACTTTCTGCCTTCCTCTTAAACTTCACCCCACTTCCTGTACATTTTGCATTTATTATTCCCACAAATTCCATATATTTATATATACTTTGTTCCTTCCCTCTTCTAAACATCCCACTTCCAGTTCTTTTATATTTTTTACAATGTTCAGTACTTTCGAATATAGTTAGTTTAGATTTAGATTTCCATTTTCTGGTTATTCCTTTTTTTGCAGCCAGCAACATTAACCTTAATAAGGTCTTACCATGTCTATGCAATTCTAATCCTGTGCCCCAGCTCATAAGAATAATTTCTTAAATTATATCCATTTGCTCCCCAATTTTACTGACATGGTATGTTGCGGTGAATTTTCAAAGTCTGCCAGTTCATTACACTCCAAAGACATGTGCCCAACAATCTTTTTCTTCTCCAGCTAGCTTAACAACCATGCAGAATATTACCATGATTAGTTAATATTATATTCATAATGTTGCAGAAAGTATTCTAAGAACTAAGTATTAGGAATTGTTGTCTACTAGTGCATTCTTTCCTTTTCTGCATCTTAGTCTTTAACTAAGCCATTCCCTCATAGACACACTGTATTTGCTTACAAAATCTATGCTTCCAGTCCCCTTCCTTAATGCCTTTTCTAACACCTCTTTGGTGCCTCTACCCAATTTCATACTTTGTTCCTACTAGTGGTACCCAATTCTTTTAAAAGTGTTTTACCTATGTCTAACCATGGCCCTTTAATAAACATTCTTTACTCAGTGTATCCAGTTACTGTCTCCCGTTTATTTTAATAATTTGTTAGTTAACTTGCTTGTTTATTCTGCTGTAAGCGAAACTCACCATATTAAGGTAACCCCAGACAGCTAACACATGTACAGCTGTTTGATATAAAAATCACATAGTACAAAAAAGAAAAAACTAACAAATGTAGTGTTGCAAGCATGTTAATAAACCAGTTACCTTCACTTTGAATATTTCAACACTATTACTCTTTATTCCCCCACTGTACATAATAGGTATTCTGGGTACCTACAGTCATTATCTTTAATTCCTTCAAAATGTTGGTACTTTATAAATTAAATCTTTCTGACAGCCTGACATTTTGTTTATATTCATATGAATCTCTTTTGCACCTTTGTTTTGAGATTATATACTTGCTCCTTTATTAAAAGAAAAGAGGTAGAGGAGAGATTCATATGAATGTAAAAAAAGATGTCATGGTCTTTGAAAGATTTAATTTAGTGCTAAATTTTTGAAGGAATTAAAAGAGAACTTATAGTAGCACACCAACAGATCTTTCAACTGTATCACTTTGGTGCCTTCTTTCAAGACCTGCTTAAGGAAAAAGAAAATTATCTAAGGGTCTTTGAACTCACTCACAAATTACAGTTCTCCTTTTGCAGATGCTTGGACACTGACAAAGGCTCAAAATCAAGGCAATTTTAAAATATTCTAATTCCCTTAATAAGTTATAACAAATTTTGTATCAACTGCATTTTCTAAACAATAAGAACTATACAATTTTAATTAATGGCATTATTGACTGACTATAATCTTCACAGATTTACCAAAACAAACGAAAAAAAAAAATCATGCGGTTCAAAGGAAAAAAGGCAAAATCAGAATTGTTCTGCTAAATTCTGAAAAGCTGAGAGATATGTATATAAATTAAGAGAAACATCAGTAAAATATACAAACATAGCATTTAAATTTATGTATGTGCACTGCTTGTAAAAAGTTAGCCAGTAAAAGGCCAACTCCATACATAAAATTTTAGGTTTTCTGGTAAATCACTGAGGAATAAAGTCACAATAATGGTATATATCTGAGTTTCAGATTTCAATCCTTTAGTAAAGGCATGCTAACAAAAATCATGTTATTCAAAAAATGTTCTAGGTTTGTAACAGCAATACTTAAAAAATGTCCCTTTTAGGCTTTATCTCCGTTTCTTACATCAGGAGGTTGAGAGATATGTGGGGAAGTAATGCTGAAAATGTAGAAGGTATTACTAATGTTGTTGTTGTTTGTCTTTTGGCTTTTCCCGGTTAGGGGTCGCCACAGCGGAACTCCAGTCCGCTAATGATTGGCAGTTGTTTTTTTTTTTTTATGGTGTTGCATTGCCAAGCCAACGCTCAACCTTCAACGAAGGCATGGGCATGCCTTCGTTGAATGGGTATGCCTTCAACGAAGGCATGCCCATTCAATGCATGTCTTTTGAACACCCACTCGACTGCGGGGAGGACATGCAGACTCCACACAGAAGGCACTCCCAACCCAAGCATCGAACGGGAGAACCTCTTGCTGTGAGGCAACAACGCTACCTCTGCACCACCACAGAAGTAGAAGGTATTACTGATAAAATATATAAATACTGGATCCCTATCAGTTGATCAAGTTTTCAGAAACTAGAAATTCATATGGTCAAGACCTTATGATTAAGTTTTTGAAAAATCAAAGCTTTTGAATGGAGATCGAGGTACAGTGAGGATTGAGAAATGTACTGTTTTCTTCACTGTAGTGCAATCTCAGAGTTGGTATATATAATTTTCATGGGGTGTGGGGGGCACAGGGGGACTTGTACCCCTGCATAAATGTAAAACAAATGTAGATTTTTGTGTGGGGGGGTTGTTTTATTTTTTTATGTTCGAGTTATTGAAAACTTGATGATATGGTCTCATCTGTACAAATTTTGAGTTTTTGAAAACTCAGTCATCTGACATAAATCCATAAATACTACGTGACAACTCCTGGATGTTAAAGCGATAGCACTTTATATTAAAAACATGAACTACTTTAGCTCAGCAATGTAAGCTACAAACAGTTAACAGTGATGTTAGTGATGCTAGCAGAGCTTCAGAAACTTGAAGAATCTCCATAACCACCACTAACATCATGTTTACCTCAGCAATGTACACTTTGTCCCACCTCCTTGAACAATTCATGGTTGCACGAGTCTCTCCTGCCAGCAGCGCAATAGTCTAACTATTGTGCCAGATTTTAAGTAAATCTCCCAGGATTACAGTCAGTAATGACAGTCATGCAGAATTTCATACTTAGTAAAAAAAGCATGTTGATACAGAACCTGTTGTCCTTTTAATGGTTTTAAAGTGAATTAGAGAAATATTACAATCCCCAAATTTGGGACTTCCACCTCATCCATTATTTCTTTGTTCTGGATTCTTGAAGAAATAATTTGAGGGCATACCTCAACTGTCCAGATTTTTACAGAACGTTGATTTTTGTCTCATAGTTGGTATCAAAACTTGGGCCATACACAACTGTCATTTCTTAGGTAGCTGAAAAGTAGTTTGCAACATTAAAAAAATCTTTTTAAACAAATATTGTTGAATGGAGTCTTAAAATAAAGACCAATTGTCAGGAAGAACACCTGCTCTATGAATGAAACATAAGCATGAATATATTGTCGGGCATTAATTACTTTACTGGTTAAAATCCAATTGTTCATACACCAGACAGAAGCATAACAACATATGACTGTTAAACTAAACAGGCTTAGGGAGCAGCAAAGTAGAGATGACACAAGGCACAACACTCCTGCTACTTCACCCAATCCCTGATAAATTACTTTTTGCATTCTCTCCTTTGATAGCACAGTCAGTTTCCACAAGTCCTCCTAGTTCGAAAACATTAGTAGTTTTAGAGTGGAAACATGAAAACAAATTTTTTAAGACAGAAATGTTCCAAAGAATTATGAACTGTGTTCTCTGTATACTAGCTGCAATTATAGTCAAAACACATTGCTAACCTAAAAACATAACTATACATAATTGAGATGACCAAAGATGACAGTCAAATAATGTCCTCAGCTGAAAAAGAAATGTCGATCAATGCTGAACTTGATAGTTAGACTGAATTTTCAGAAAGAATATCATTTTATAATTCTTTTTTTTTCTCACCTACAAAATTGCTAAGACCTTTCACCAAATGCTCCCTCACTCAACTGCAATGGAGATGCAGCTGGAGTAGCAATTTAGGATTGCATATATGTTACCTGATTGCAACCTCCAATCTCATCTCTGGTGCGTCTTTCACATTAAAAGAATGTTGGCAAATTGAAACAGAAAAATGTACCGTTTTCATGGTACATTTTCCAATTTGAACTAATGAACTTATAGTTCATTTGTGTTTATCTCACAGATGTTGAGCCACTTTAAAAAAGGAGGTGGCATGTGCCTCTGCACCCATGCCTAAGTCCACCAATGCTCATGCCACACTTCAAGGAATTTACAGAGAATGTGACTGACAAATGAATATGCAGAGAAGTACAACATAAGACATGAGCTGAGAAGGCTAGATACAAATCAAGACAAAGTGCAAGCAACCCAGTCTTTGTAGAGAAGCAGATAGTGAAGAAGAAGCTAGAAATGAGTAAAGATTCCAACTGGGGATTCATAGGTATGGAGAATATATATATATATGTCAAGGTTCCAAGAAAGCATACTTAGCAGACCTGTAATGGTTTAATTGTCCGTGTAACACTGATAGCCATTGCTTCTAGCTATCTGCAAGGATCCAATGAAACAAGTACAGTGTGTTCAGTCTCATAGACAAGTTCCCTGTGTGAGTGTACATGCATCAGGGCTCAGCACCGAACCAGCTGCTGTTCATATCAAAGCTAGAGTATGTCAACAATCAAGTTAGAGTGGACAGATCACCAAACCTGTTCCACACAGGTGAAATTATACTGTAAACCGACTCTGAACATGAATGTCAACAAATGATAGGGGAGTGAAATGCAAAACTAAAATCAAATGGATAAAACTAAGAACAAACAAGACCACTTGCTGTCCATGATTTGTATGCATATAATTAACTTTGGCAAATTGGTAAATTGTGCTCCATCCCTCCTAAAATGGGACACTGTTTTTGAAAAATTTTAAGTCATTAGCAGAGGCATAATGGCATAGCCAAGGCAGGATGAAGGGGTGACTGGACTCGAAGCAAGGTGTTATGGGGCACAATTAGCAGTTGCTGATTGTGTGGTATTAGAGTACCAGCATTGAGTAATTGTTTTAGAAGTCAAGGCTGAAGATGTTCGTGTAGATGAGGCACTAAAGTACTTTGTGTGTTGTAATGTAACTATAGCAAACCTCCTGTTATGTCTGCAGCAATTTTTTGGCCCTCAACTCAGAGAAAGAGAACTTTTTTTGAGTAATAATGAGTGCCAGATCAGGAAAAGGAACTGGAGGCTACGAAAGCTAGCCATGGCTCTGTTTAATAGCACTAGTATTTAAAAAGTAATCCTAATTTTGGAGCTTTGCATAAATGCGTTTTGCTTTGTGCCTACATCTGAAGATAAAACATTGGGAGCTATAGGAGGCCATCAGCAGAAGATGAGAACTGAAAGGGAACATAGTGGAAGAGGTATCTTTGAGTTGTAAATGAGGAGAAGATACATGTGATTAAAGAGGTCAAAGCTAGAATCAGAGGTGCTGTAGCTAACTGGCATAAAGTGTCAGTTTTAGAGTGCGATAGTAGAATGTCAAATAAGGTAAAAACGGAGATATACAAAATAGTGGTGTGACCAGTGTTACTGTATGGCACATAAACCTAGGTAATGAAGACAAAGGGAAGGAGAAGCTTGAGGTGACTGAGATGAAATGTCTGAAATGAGTAGTAGGACTTCCAAAAAAGCTAAAGACATTTTAGTCCCAGTTGTACAGAAGGTCAAGAAAAGCAAATTTAGTGGTTTGCTCACATGTGCAGGAATGTAGAACTCTATTTGGTAAAGCAGATTTGGAATAGACTAAAATAAGACACAAGAAGATGAGGACATTGAATCAAGGGAGGTGGAAACAGTTGATGTGATGCCTTAACTCCATGCAATGGTGCAGCAGTTAGCGTTGTCATCTCACAGCAAGAGGTTCTCTGGTTTGATTCCTTGTTGGGGTGTCTTCTGTGTGGAGTCTGCATGTCCTCACTGCATTCACGTGGATTTCTTCCAGGTGTTCCAATTTTCTTCCACATTCCAAAGACATGTGTCTGGAGCATTTCTCCCTGGGCCCCCACTGAAAATGGGCTCTGTACCAGGCGGACTTTCTTGGTAAACAAATGTTAAATAAAAATAAATAAAATAGGAAAAGAGTGTGATGATTCTGCTTTTGGACAACGTTGAAGTTATCCTAACAACATATGTAATTAGGGGGCATTGGTCTGTATGGGAGAGGTACAATGTCTAGGTGAAATGAAGTCTGCCATGAACAGGATGTTTTAGACAGTTTTATATATTTTATGTGTGCATTTGATGTGTATTCATTAAAACTTTCCCATTTCTTTTATCCAGAAGAATTCCAGTTCATGTTTTTCACTTTTTTTGCAGTTGTCCAAATCATTGACCATGTATAGAGTGATGACGATTTTCCCAAAGCATATGCTCCAGTATTGCAACATCAAAGTAGATATGGTCCATATGCACAATAATCAGAAATATTAGTAACATATGGAGCTTTTCATATCAATGTCACATAACCAGTGGAATCAAATACAACATTTTAGTTAACAGTGTAAGAATGCATGTCACAGGATAATACCCCTGACTTCATCAGATAATCTCTTATATGTCAGTCCAATGTTACTCCTTTATTTTTTGAATATAAATTTATTAAACATTTTATACCCCACATTTATTCATATTGACGTTATTATTCAAAAACTCTTCGATAAAGCCAAATATAACAGACAAAGACAGTCCTTCCATAGTTAAACACTCCTCATTAAACTACCCCCTATTTTACATAATTTTATACACAATGTTCATGTTAACCCACATCATGATACTGGTTATTGTGTAGGAAATGTCCCTTACTCCCCTTTTGGCACAACAGACATTATTTTGTGTATTGACTTAACACATTTATTTGCCATTACAAACAATGTATGTGACACAGTATTTTATTTTATTTTTTCATTCTTAAATCTGTCAAGTAGACTGCCATTGCTCTCCCTTCACTTTGGGGTTGTCCAGGGGCTAGTGTAACACCCTAATTTATCTTCTCCTCTAACTATGTTGTCTCAGTCTGCTTACATCTTATTTTACAGAGGTGGTGGAGCTATCTACTTCTTCTTCTTCTCAATCATTTTTATATATAGGAAGACTGGGATTTGTACTGCTTTCAAAAGAATGATCAATAACCCTGCTATTATTTCTGATCTAGCCTACTCAGGATTCATTTAGCACTCATCATGAGGGGTGGTTCTGTTCACCATTGCCCTGGTGATTCTTTCCATGTTTTGAAAATATACATTAACAACTAACAGACATACAGCTCTGATCCATACCCTGTGTGTCCCTGTTGATCATATATCCTGGAAGAATTAAACCAACAATAAAAAAACCCAAGTCTTCCTTATTTGATAAGTGTCTTCTAGTAGCGCAGTGTATTATTTCTGTTAAACCCTTACACATATTTCTGGAGGATAAACAGCTCCAAATCATATCTAGATAATATGCTCCCTGTACCTGACATCACAAGCAGAATGAAGTGTCCAACCATCCTCACTTAAATAGCCTAAGAGGGGAATGTTGCCACCTATGTATTAGTCTTAACATCATGAATTATAGGTTTATAAGTAGGTACTAGGCTAGCTGCCCTTATGGACCATTTTAAGCATAACCAACTTCCCCTCAAAGGTGAGAATCAAATCCTGTACCTTGTATCTGTGAGGAAAGCATCTTAACCATTGTGTCAATCCTCACCGCAAACAGCTGTCAGATGTGTGATTTAAGTAAATGCCTTCATCCGAAGACAAGATTACCCATCTGCCATGGAAGGGGCTTAATCCTTGAGTCATAATCTGGGATATTTCTTGGTATGTGTAGTATCATTATCCCATTCCACTGCACTAATTTTATAGTCATATGTAAGCCATGTGAAAGATTTTATTCCACTTCTCAAGTATCTTGTGTAAGCACTTATCCTGAGAATTATTCTCTCCCTTAAAAAACAAAGAAAAAAAGTGTTCTCAATCACCCCTTCTGTATTCATCTCTACAAGTGACCACTTCTTCAGTATTTGGTAATTTTTCACCTTAGTTTGTACATTACAGAGCTGCAGTGCTTCTCTTAACTATAAATACTGCCAACACAGGAATTTGTGGTTTTGGACACTAGATTTCAAATTGTTATAACTCAACATAATATTTTTTAACATCTTTATTAAATTATTACTTACGAAATAGGCACATATGCTTTAATAGAAAAGAAAACAAATCATATTAACATTTCCTAACAAAGACATTATATATTGCATGTTTTCTTTCTTTATAACAACTGTTTTTCAGTCTAACATTGTGTAAATTGCTAAATTCCTCCCTTCCTTTAACATCTGTCATCCCCCTGAACATTTTTCTGCTTGTATTGCTCCCATAAATTCCATTTATGTCTATGTAATTTGCATCTTTCCTTTTCTAAAGATCTCTTCCAGTTCTTTCACTTCCTTTATAATATTCCATACTTCAAACATAGTTCATTTAGATTTTGATTTCCATTTTATAGTAATCGCTATTTTGGCAGCCAACAAAACTAAACTTAATTAGGCCTTGCTATGTTTAGATAATTCATATCCTGTGTCCCTGGTCAAAAGCATCAATTTCTTAGTTGCAGCCATTTGCTACCCTAATATTTCTGACACAGTACTCTGTAGGGAATTTTTAAAATTTGTTGGATAATTGCACTTTCACAAAGCATATTGCCAGTTATATCTTTCTTCCCCATCCATCACACCTCCAACATTTGCCATTTATTTGGGGAAAATTTTTTTGAAGTCTGCTTTTGGTATAAAAATACCTATGCAAACATTTAAATACAAAAACCCTAAACTTTCTGGACTTTGTTGCATACTTGGGAGCCATACATATATCCTTCCATTGTTGTTTCCTTGCAAATTGTTTTTTCAGCCTCTCTTCCCAGTTGTTTTTCTAAGTTTGTCTGATTTATTCTTATAAATATCATGAAATAATTTATACACTCTACTAGTTATTCTCTTTTAAACAACAGCTTCCATCTTAAAAACTGAACCAGAGGAGGCATACATCCATTACATACCACTTCCTGTCCACTGACCATTTAGTCCATAATATTGGGCTTCCACCTATTTTACCATTTGAAGTGCCGCAAATGAACTTCCAGTAGCATCTGTCTCTTTGATCCTTTTGGCATTTCCATACCTTCATTTCTACCTACTTTTCCCATCCCACTGAGTTCTATATGTTATTATATTTTGGACATATACTGTTGCTCCACACTTTTTTTAATATTATGTTCAAAAATGTCCCCCAGATTGGTTTAGATGTAGTATAACTGTGATATACTGACATTTTGTTACTGCTTCATGGTGCCTACAAAAATCAGGAAGTGCTGCCTGACCCAATTTTTTAATATTTAGCTCAAATTCCATTCCATAAGAAATCTAATGATAAAGTTTGGTATTTGTTTAAATATCCTGAAGTATGAAAATGTTGGAGATGGCTTGACAAAAAAATAAATAAATAAATTAAAAAAAACCTTGGGAGGAATGTACTTTTAATTATTTGCACTTTATTAAAGAAAGGAACATTTCTTCTTCTAAATGCCATCTCTCCATTCTTTATAAAGAGCCTTTAGATTTGTTTCTAAGACTCTAGTAACATCATAAATTATGATTATAATTAAATATGAACAATCCATCACCATTCTTTCATTTATTCCCCAATGATGACTCTAATTCTGCCTTATCAGCACTTCAGAATGGGAAATTTAAAGTTTTATGTTCATTTAATTCCAACCATGTCATAGTTTCTAACTTTTTAAGTAAGTTTAATAATTTAGTATTATTTTAAGGATGAAAGCTAAAATACACAATCATCTTTGAACCATGTTGGAATCAAAGGGTCTCCATACCTCATGTGTATATCGAGAGACATGTTATGTTTATTTAAATATTGTATAAAGAATTCTGTGGTTATAACAAATAGCAATGGGAAAAAAGGACACCTTGCCTCATGTCCCTAGGCAGGGCTATTGTCTGCAGTAACTGTCTGTTTGTAGCAACAAGTGCCTTAGGATTTCTACACTGTAGTTGACATTGCAAGAAGAATTTCTTTAGAAATAAATTATCCACTTCAGTGTTGTTACTCCTTGATAGCAACAATTAAAATTCAGCTGAAAAAAAATATATGGATAGAAATACAGATATTTATCTCTACATATAGGCAGATATCTATATCTATCTATCTATATATATATATATATATATATATATATATATATATATATATATATATATATATATACATGGGTCTATGTCAAAATACCAAAACACCAAAAGAACAAACCTGAAAACGTCGAGACCACAACCTTGAAATGTTAAAAGCATGAAGGATTAAAACATTGAAGCAGAAATAACAAAGTTAATGCTGCACGACTGTGATTCATAGAATACGCTGATGTTAGGACATACAGCACATCTGGCAACATGGATCCATTATTTTCTCAGAGAAGAAATCCATTTATGAAATATCACAAAATATCATCTGCTATTTATGGATATTTTGCAAAAGTCCATTATCCCTTGCATCAGAAAAAAATTGAATATTAATGCTATCCAATATCTTGTTCATCTCTAACTAGAAAAAGTTATAGATTTCTAGACTTTTCTACTATTTTTACAATAGATTGCAGCATCCTGAACTGACAGGAAATTGTGCTTCAGTTCTGTAAAAAAAAAAAAAAAATCTGCTCAACAAGCCTTACCCTGTTTAGTTTAAATCTTAACAGCTTGATTAATAACGTTTACTATTAAAATGTTGTAGTGACTTACCATTATTGTGAGAAGGTCAAACACAGAGCCGCAGAGAGGCAAAACTGTGAACACAAATCCTGTGAACTCCGAAACATCCACACATATCTTGTGTTCGCAGTTTTCAGTGTTGGTGTTTTGAGTTGGATAACACTTACAGTGGGGATCAGAAAAAGTACCCTTTTCCTCACTGTAGTGCAGTTTTGGAGTTAGAATATATAAGTATCAGGGTGAGTGGGGCACATCCCCCCTCATGGGGGTGCAGGGGGGGGCTTGCCCCACTGCAAAACAGTAGAACTATGTATGCATGCTAGTCGATGTATGTTTTGGATGGTGAACGGTCGAATGTCGATTCTGTCCTTCTGAAGGTGTCAACATTCTGAGCAATTGGCTCCATCGTTTTCCATTGTTCCAGTTCGGGGATGTGAATAGTCATAAGTCATTTCACCATTTTGATAGTAAACTGTTTTGCACAACTCATTAAAGGCAGAGTCTACCTCACTCTCTTTTAAAAAAATACAGAGATATTAACTTTTTTACAGACAGTTGAAACATCACAGAACTGCCATAACGAGATGATAAGCCTAATGATTGTAGTTTCCTCCGTATATTTTGAGCAAAATGGAATACACAGCCTTTGCAAGCAACATCAGAAAAGTTAGCTGTTATGCTTTTTATTGCAGCTAACTCAAACTTGCACAGAAAATATTTCATATTTGACTGCAATTCCTACCTAGACAGCAAATGAAACACACATTCTCACATGAGGTCATATGGCTTAAACGACTTCTTGGTCATTAAACAGTACATGAATTGTAGGCATTTTGTGTTACTACCATTAGACAACAGACCATATATACTGTATAACATACCATCAAACTCACATTCCTTTTACAGAAAGCACACTACAGTACATGTTACAAGCATGTTTCCACACTGTCCATATCTTCCTTTCTGTTGTTAACATTGCAAGCACTGCTAAAATAGTCATTGTCTATGGCTCTATTTGCAGTCACAGTACTTAACATTGATGATAAACCACTGCTTAAATAAACATACGTCTTCACTTAATCTGCTTTGAATCTATATGTTACTATACATGTATATGTAATCATGAATAGGACAACTACTTCTATGTATTTGGCTAAGAATGGTAGCGTCCATCTCTATGGCTAAAAAAACTGAGCACATAAACACTACCCAGTAATTGTCTGAAATTAATATTAAATGACCATGGGCTCCACATACAACAAAGCTATTTTTGTAGTCTTGCTTATTATAGTCAGTCTTACAATAAATAATTTGTATGGATGAGCAGGAGGTCATAACTTACTTGAAGACCTTGTATTGCAGACAGAGACCCACCTGCCCACAAATTATTAGAAATGCCCTTCACATTTTCAGAAAAAAATATTGTGTTTGATGCCACATACCCTATCTACAAAATTACAAGAGGCAAACTCAGAAGTTTGGAGATAACATTATGTACCACTTAAAAAGAAAAAAAAAGTTGGGACTATGAATTATGCAAGCTGGAACTGCACAAAACAAAACAAGAAATAAATAATCAATAACAGATCAGGTGGTATGTCCAGTAAACAAGAAATAAATAATCAGTACAGATCAGGTGGTATTGTTCAGTCTGTTTCTACACCATCATCATTATAACTTTGCCTCTCCATACAGTTCTGTGCCCCATGCCTCAGTCTGTTCATCTCTTCTTCATTAGCCACTCTGTTTTGAATGGAAGTTCATTTTATAAATTACCATGATGTCCTGTGCTACAGAGTTTACAGTTTTCAAGTTCACATCTCTTTTTCTTTTCCCTACCCTAATGTCCTAAAGCTGACCACCAGCTGCCACCAGGTTCTCTTCTTATTTACTGGGTCTGCTGGTCCACCTTAGCCTGCCAGTGAGGAGATCAAGGATGCTGGTGTAGTATCATTTTATTTATTATTTTATTTGACATTTGTTAACTGGGATAGTCCAACTGGGTTGAATAACCATTTTCAGTGGAGGCCCAGGGAGAAAAGCTCCACAATAAGACAATAGGTACATTTGCAAGATAGATTCCAATGTTTACAGTAATAGTGTTAGTTAGAATTTATGCAACACATTTAGGAACATACACAGGTGGATTACAATTTTATAGCATACACAGGTAGATTACAATTTGTTAGTTGAACATTTTACCCAATACATTACAAAAATTAGATCTGAAAATATAAAATGCTCAGTTTCTTAGATTTTTGCTTAAAATTTAACATAACGTATTAAAACAATAATAATGCATCAATAGTAGCTTACTTGAGAAGTATAATAGTTGATGTAATTGGCATAATGTTAACATTAATTATAACGAGAGAGAAATTTTTGTACTAGATTTGGGAAAGTATAAATATAGAGGGGATTAAGAGACAGAAAGAAGAATGTGGACTAAGGTTAGGGACATGGGAGGAGGAATTGACTTTTTGATGGGGCTTTGTAGGTATATAGGGAGAAAAGAGGCTGAGGATAAAATGGAATTCAGAGGAGGGGGCTTACCCTGGAGTTAAACATGTGCAGAGCCATTACTTATTAAGGTGTTGCTTTAGAAAGGGTTTAAAGAGTGGCAGGCTAGGGGTTGATCTGGAGGTTAAAGGAAGAGAATTCCAAAGCTTAGAAACAGAGTATGAGCAGAGATACTGGCCTGGTTGTTTAGAAGGTTTGGAGATTTCTAACAGGTTTTTGTGTTTTGATCTGAGTAATCTGCTTGGTGTGTAGTGATTGGCAAGCTTATTCAGGGCAGGGTAGGCAGTGGATTTGTAGATTAAGTTATGTGTAGTAATTAGCTGGGTATAAATCAGTTGGTTGGAAAGTTTAAGTCAATTTAGTTCCTGTAGTGGATTCCAGTGGTATATGGAGTTTGTGGCAAACTTAGTGACTTTGTTATAGCATTGTTCCATTTTTGTCTTGGAGGAGTTTTGTAGGTTGGTGAATGTACTGGAACAATACAATAGGGTGGGGAGAAGAAAAGTATTTACTATGGTAGTCCTAGTTGTGATAAGGATTTTTTTTATTTCTGTAGAGCAGTCCCAGTTTTGTGTGGGTTTCCTTTATGTTTTGCTGGATATGAAGGTTTTAGGTGAGTTTGTTATTGATAATTACATCCAGTAATTTTGTTTCTTGCACTCTTTCAATGATAGTGTTGTCAGCTGAGTGGATGTTAAATTGGTCAGAGCTGAGGGTGATATTTTTGGGGTGAAATGCTATAAGTTTGATTTTTGGGGGGTATTCAGAAAACGTTGTGCATCTGAGAGCCATGTTTCAATAGCAGTGAATGATTTTTGAGTATTATTGAATAGTTCTGGGAGAGTGCAAGAGGTGCAGATTAAGGTGGAATTATCTGCATACTGAATCAATGCTCCCGGGGAGGAGGAGGTATTATATATTAAACAGCAAAGGACCTAGGAGTGAGCCTTGAGGAACTCCTGTTGGGTTAGGGAGAAAGGGAAAAAGTTGGTTAGACCATTTAACAGCTTGCTTCTGGTCCTGCAGATAGCTTTGGAACCACTGAGCTGTAGTAGGGCAGTAACTTAGATTTGACAGGGTATCAGGGAGTAAGGGGTATGAGACCATGTCAAAGGCTTTAGAGAGGTCCAGGAACACTGAGGATACAAGGTATACTTCATCTCTGGCCCTGTTTATTATTTATTTATTTATTTATTTATTTACATTTGTTGACTGGGAGTGTCCGAGTGGACGTAGGCCCATTTTCAGCTGAGGCCCAGGGAGAAAAGCTCCACAGTTAAAATAAACAGACAGTAGTTACATTGAATTACATAGCGATTAACAATTTGATTAACATAGCAATTAATTGCAAACATATTTACAGATGAAGAACATGGTACATCAGTAGACAACTAGAATCTTTATCTGTGAAGTACATAACAGACATTAACAAATGTTACAATAAGAAGTTCCTACTGTATAATAAGTACATAGGCTTATGAGCATCAGAGCTTGCTATAATCAATGTAGTTAGTCGGGTAGAAAGGAAGGTAGTGGTTGGATGGGGTGGGTGATGTTACAGTGGGAGTTGCAAGGGCATAGCCAGCATGTTTTTAGGTGCGCTTTTAGTAAAGTTTTGAAGTGAGTGCATGATGGTATGGAGGTAATTGTGGGTGGGAGGGAGTTCCATAATTTGGCTATGGCACAAGAGAATAGTGCTTCACCAGCAGAGTTATTGGCTCTAGTGATTTAGTGCAAGTGATTTTTGTTGCTGGATCTTAGTGTTCTGGTGGTGCGATAGGGTTGGAGTAGATTCTGGATGGATGGGACATTTAGTGGATGGTTTACTAGTTTGTGGGTGACTGAGAGTTGATACCATTGAAGGAGGTGAGGGAGTTCAAGCCAGCCCAGTTCAGCAAGTGAGAGACAGTGCTGACTACAGTAAGATGCCTCCGTGGCAAATTTGGCGATTTTGTTGTAGCAGGTCTCTAGCTTTTAGATCACATTGCCTTAGGTTGGTATATACTGGAGAGGCATAAAGTAGGGTGGAGATAAGGTGGGAATTTGCTATTGAAATCTTTTCGGCTTTGGTGAGACGTTGCTTATTTCTGTATAATGCTCCTAGTTTTTGTGGACTTTTTTATGGTCATGGATATGTGAATGTCAAATTTTAGTTTATTGTCTATTTCCACTCCTAGCAATTTGGTGTGTTCAGTTGGGTATATAGTGGTGTTGTCTTTTGCTGTGATGTTAAAGTGAGAGTTGTTTTGAGTATGTTTGGTGGGCTGGAAGATGAGTAATTTAGTTTTGTTTGGGTTGAGTATTAATTGGGCATTGGATACCCAAGTTTCAACAGAGGAAAAGGCTTCCTGTGTGACTTTTTGCAGTTTGGGTAGGGACTGGGCTGAGCTGATGATGGTTGAGTCATCTGCATATTGTATGAGTGTGCCATGTTTGGTGGCAGAGGCTAGATTATTGGTGAAAACAGAAAAGAGTAGGGGTCCAAGGATGGATCCTTGAGGAACCCCTATGGAGACAGGTAGTTGGGGAGATATGTCATTCTGCCATACAATGGATTGTTGGCAGTCAGACAGGTAACTCTGAAATCAGTTGGTGACTGATTGAGAGAAGGATAGGTTATTGAGGACAGAGATGAGCTGTTTGTGTGGCACCATGTCAAATGCTTTAGATAGGTCTAGGAAAGTAGCAGAGGAGAGATAGCCATTGTTTTTATGCTGAAGGATAGTGTTAGTAAAGGAGAGTAAGGCAGTGGTGGTGCTATGGTTTGGTCGGAAACCGTGCTGAGTATTGGAAAGCAGGTTGTTAGTAAAGAGGTAGTCTGAGACCTGAGAGTGTATGCATCTCTCTAGTATTTTGGAGTGTGGAGAGAGAATAGCTACAAGGTGGTAATTGGTTAGTTCTGTGGAGGGGCTGCCTTTGTGGAGGGGAATTATATGTGATACTTTCCACAGTGTGGGAATGTAACTTTCTGACAGAGATCGGCTAAGCAAGATGGATACTGGGTAGGCCAGAGCATCAGCTGCAATTTGTAGGTATTCGCTTGGGAGGTTGTCTGCTGCTAATTTGGTGGGCTTAAGTTTAGTTAAGAGTTTTTTTATGTTAGAGGAAGGTACAGGAGAAAAAGAGAAGGCAGTGGGGAGATTACTAGTTGAAGGTGTGGGTTGGAGGGGAGGGGGGGTTGTGTTGTTTAGCTAGTGATAGTATGGTCTGTGTGAAGTGTCTTTTAAATGTGGTAGCAATATTTTCGGAGGAGTGAGGGATGTTAGAAGGAGGAGTACTGACTTTACTTGGGTGGAGGATGAAGTTTATGGAGGACCAGAATTGTTTGGGGCTGTGTTGGGAGGAGTCTAGAGCAGACTGGTAGTATTGGAATTTGTCCTGTTTTATTAGCTTTTTGACTCTATTGTGTAGTTCTAGGAATTTCTGTCTAGTTGAGGGGGTTTTGGTTTTGTGCCAGTGCTCCCAGGCTTTATCCTTGTTTTTCATTTTTGACTTAGTGGTTTTCTATAGCCATGGGGAGGGTTGTGCTTTGGTTCTGGAAAGTCTTATGGGGGCATGGTAATTATGGATGCTCAGGAAGGTAGTATTAAAAACTTCAACTGCGTCATCAAGACTGAGGTATTTTAGAGGATGCCAGTTACATTCTTTGAGGGATGAGATGAATGTGAGGGGGTTAAAATTTAGTTTTTTACATATTTGACGGTAGATGACAGGTTTAGCTTGGTATAGGTATTTTTTAGTAGGAATGTTGGGGAGTGATCACTGAGGCTATCTGATAAGCAGCCTGTTATATATGACTTGGGGCTCTTACTGACTAGTATCCAGTCCAGGGTAGTGTGTTTGCTGGCGTTTTTATTTATCCTGGTTGGTGACTGGACTAGTTGGGTGAAGCCATGAAGGTTTACATGATGGGTTGGATGGTTGCCAGAACAGAATTGCCAGTCAATATTGAAATCACCTGAAATTATAGTTTCTTGGGGGAGATGGTGGGTAGTCCAGCTGAGGAGGTTTTCTAGTGGAGGGATGTTTTGGCCAGGTGGGAAGTAGCATCCAATTATGTTGATGGTTTTGTTTTGGTTTATTTTGAGGTTGGTATATATTATTTCTTCATTGCCTATTTGTGGAGCTGATGATTTTAAGATCTGGATGTTTAGATGCTGTTTAAATATTATAGCTACACCGCCTCCTTTCTTGTTTAGCCAGTCTACTCTTAGTATGCCATAACTGGTAGGGAGTATTTGCTCACTGGTAATGTGAGGTTTTAGCCAGGTTTCTGTCAGGATGACTATATCTGGGGAGTACAAGTCTATGGTGGCATGGAGTTCATGGGCTTTGTTGGATATACTTCTAATATTCAGGCTTAGTAGAAGGAAGTAACTTGGCTTTCTATTGGCTTTGATATGGGAAAAGTTGTGGTTTCTAGTCTGATTATGAGGATTGGGGTTGGAGATGGTAGGGCCAGGGTTGGGGTGGATGTCTCCACTTAGGGCTAGTTTTTATATGCATGAAGTTATTAGTTTTCTCAGTTTTTGAATGTGTTTGTTTATTAGGGAAATTTTATGATTGTGCTCTGTGGGTAATAGGTATGGTGGGAGGGTTACTATGTTAAGTTGTAGGGATGCTTTATGTTTGAATAATATAGTTGGTAGAATATGTGGGGGGTGCATAAGGATGGTTCTTGAGTTGGTGGGAGGGGAGCTGAGTGAGGGTGAGACATAAGTGGCGGTGTGAGTAGTAGTAGAGTGGTAGTGGTTGAGTGGGGGAATGATGGAGCTTTGATAGGATGTAAGATATGCAAGAAGTGTGCATGCAATGAGCATAGGTAAGGTATGCTTGTACATGTTAGCTGAGGAGGTGTGATAGTAGTGGGAAGATGGTGGAGGTAGTGTTGGGTTAGCGCTGTGGTTGGCTATTGTAAAGATGGGGGGGTTTGTGAGTGTAATAAAGGTAGGACCACTGGGAGCAGGAGGTAATAGGGGGCAGGGTGGGGAGCGAAGCAGGTAGAGACCCTGTTAGTAGCTCTTATGAGGGGGCTGGAAACAATCAGGTAACAGAGTAAAATGATAAATGAACATATGATAGTGACAAAGGGTGGTTGTAGTTTTAAAAATGGTGCCTGCCACAGGTAATATTTATTAACTTTGGGATTGGCTTAAGGTAATAAACAGGGAAGGGGAGGGGGAGAACAAGGGTGTGAGCAGGCAGTTCTTTTGTACTGCTGCTAATGAGCCAAAGCAAAGACAAGTTTGTGTTTAAGAAACAATCAGAATTGACCAAGGACTGCTCTGAAACTGTAAGTCATTTCTTAACCATTTCTCAGGTGGAAAAACAGGATAACCTTGTATCAGTAGGCTACTGTGGTCTCAGTTTAAATTAACAAACACACAGTATGGATCAGTTATGGAAACTATTTGCTAACAGAAGGGAATAAGAGAGAAAGTGGAAGATGAGTGTGTGTGTGTGTGTGTGTGTGTGTGTGTGTGTGTGTGTGTGTGTGTGTGCGTGTGTGTGTGGGGGGGCTGCTTACAAGCCAATATATTTATGGTATCTGTAAAGGATAAAAGAGCTGTAGATGAGCTGTGTCCTGGCCAGAAGCCATGTTGTGTATTTTTAAACAAGTTGGTGTGCAGTAGGTATTTCATTAACTGTTGGTCGACACATCTTTCAAGAATTTTGTGTATAGGAGATAATATGGATATGAGGCGAAAGTTGGATATTTCCCCGGAGTTTCCTCCTTTATGTACTGGGGTTATGTGTGATAGTTTCCATACGGTAAGAACTACTGATTCTGATAAATATCTATTTATGAGGATGCTGATGGGATAAGCGACAGAGTCAGCGCAGAGTTTTAGGTATTGAGGTGGGAGGTTATCTGTGGATGTAGAACATGGTTTTAATTTGATCAGTAATTTTTTATTGTTGAAGGGAGTATAGGCTAAAAGGAGTAATAGTTCTGGTTACTATTGCATTGGATGTGTCTGTTATTGTTGGTGTGGGCTGAGTTAGATGATGAGGAGCTATTGGTGTTAAAATTAGAGACTAAGTATGGGGGTCTAGTATTAGTGCTAGAAGTAAGTAGGTCAGCTATGGATTTTATGAAGTGTTTATTGAATTTTTCTACTATTAGTGATGAGGGGCATTGGGTGATGGGGAGTGCTCTTTGTTTCTGCCTAATCTGAGAAGAGCTGATATAGAGTGCCAGAATTTTTTGGCTTGCATTTATGTTGTATCTGGAGGTTTGAGTAGTAGGATTTTTTGCATTTGTTGACTATTTAGTTACACTTTTACTGAGTGTTTTGAAAGAGAGAAGATTTTGTTCAGTTTTATTTAGTTTCCCTGCATTCCAGGGTAGGTCTCTTTGTTTCATCAAAATAATAGTGTTTGGTTATCCACGGGGGGTAGTATTTTTAACCCTTTTTGACTATACAAGGGCCAGAGAATCAAGTATTTTCAGGAAGGTAGAACTGCAATATTGGACTGCATCACTGAGAGGCAGTAGCCTTAGTGGTGTCCAGTTTATTTTGTGAATAGAATGGGTTGAGTCACCAACTCATTAAATATTTGTTGATTGAAATTAGTTGCATTCTAACTGACTTCAGTGAGTGTGTTTTTGGAAGGTGGGTACTGGCTCTGATTGCATATGTGGGAAGATGGTCACAAAGTGATACTGAGAGTGTGCCTGAGGAGGAGACGTTTGTTGGGTGTGATACTAAAATCCAGTCCAAGGTAGACTGGCAGGTGAAGTCTTTATTATATCATGTTGGGCTTGTGATTAGTTGAGAAAATCCATATAGATTAATGCTATTGGCAGGAGAGTCTGTTGGGATGGAATGCCAATTGATATTTATATCTCTTAGGATGACTGTTTCTTGTTTCATATTTTGTAATATCCAGAGCAATGTATCTTGCAGGACAGGTATGTTGTTTCCAAGTGGAAAATAAACCACAATGATACAGATTTTCATTATTACACTGAGGTTCAGGGAGGCTATTTGGATCTCAACACTAGAAAAGATGGGTAAACTGTTTGAAAAGGGTGTAATGTTGAGTGTGAGAGGATATAGAATGACTATTCTTCCACCTTTATCTTTTGGTCTACCTACTCTATAAATGTTATAATTTGGAGGTGCGGTTTCTGTATCCTTTATGTTGGGGTGCAGCCATGTTTCTGTATATGTAGTATATCTGGTTTGTTTTGTTCTATCCAACCATGCAGAAGGGTTATCGTGTTTCATATACTGCTTAGGTTTAGACTAATTAAGTTTAGATTTTTAGTGTTATTACTTTTTTTGTTTGTATTTTTGTTTGGCTCTGAGTTTGGGTGTATTTCTCCACTCTGTAATTGGATGCAGATTAGATAAGTGTACAACAAGTTCTCTTTTGTTTTAGAGGTTTGAGTTATGGGTATTAAAATGGGGTTTGATGGGTATAGAATTTACTATTTGGGGGCTAGAGATATATGGGAGGGTATAGTGAAATAGTTGAGGAGAGATGTTAGAGTAACAGTTTTGTTTGCAAGATTGGTAGGTGGTGGAGGTTTCTGATGAATAGCAGTATGTGGTGGTTTGGTAGGAAAGAGTTGTAGTGAAGCTAAGGAGTATTAGCAATGAGGTTAGGCAGGAAGGAAATATGTTACAAGAAATAAGTAACAGAGAATACCTACAGAAGAATTAATTAAAAAGGTATTGAGTAATGGGGTAAGAGGTATGTTTGTGTTACTATGTGTGGTGAGATGCTGATCTGTGATGGTTTAGATTAATTGGCATGTTTTTAATTTTTGTTGAGTGAGGTAATTGGTGTGCTGTTAAATTATGTTGTGGGAGGTAATTGGTGTATTATTAAGTTAGGGTGGGGGAGGTACTATAGTTTGGATATATTTGATTGGACACTTTGATGAATGTATTGAGTAATGGGGTAAGAGGTATGTTTGTGTTACTATGTGTGGTGAGATGCTGATATTTGGTGTATTATTAAGTTAGGGTAGGGGGGGTACTATAGTTTAGATATATTTGATTGGACACTTTGGATTGTAGCTAGAGTGTTTGTGGGTATAAATGAAGGAGTAGTAGTGGGGGTGAGCGGGGAATGGGGGTAGGATAGGGGACTGGAATGAGCCAGCGCACAATGAGGGTGAATGGAGCAGACTGAGCCACCGAGGCTACAAAAGCACAGGGAAAATATAAAAACTATCAGTAAGTCACTATAATTCTTAACTTTTCAATTTTTTTGGCACAGGAGAATTATTAGTGAATACTTTAATGAGATTCTGCATAAATAAAACCGTAGTATATGTTTGTTATGAAAAATTTTGAGGAAGGAAATTATTTACATTTTATTCTATGTTATACAGTTCAGTAGATTATGTGTAAGTTTAGCACTTTAGTAGTTTCACAAAGAAGCTTGTGTTTGATACACTTAGGAAGGTTCTAGGATATAGTGTAGTTACAGGGGCTGGCTTGAGTGTTAGTTAGAAGCTAGAGTGCTGCTGAATCATGCTGCTTGCAAAGAGTACACCCTAATCCCCCAAGCTGTGATAGCCTTCTGTGATAGCCTAAGAAGCCCCTGTTCTCCCAGGGTAAATGAGATGGAATTGGCCACTCACTCCCCTGATCCCATTCTAGTCTCCCTTGCACCCATATCTCAAGTCAAACATGGTCATTTGGCCAGAGTCAGGGCTTTATAACTCTATACCACAGAGTTGGAGTAAATTCAAGTTTCTTTTGATCTTACTAGACAGACCTCTGTCATTTTAAGAGCAGGCTTTACATAATCTGCCACTGACACAAGATATTACCTGGGATTCATGAATATAGTGTATGACTATTACATAAACACATTTTGCATACTATGTTTTTATACCTACATAAACTATTGTGTTTCATAGACATAGATTGAGGAAGTCCATTGCAGAGCACAACATGTGTCCCCTTTTTGTGACTGACTCATGAGAGCAGATAGTATATATATACGTGATGGCTTCTGCGGGTAGGTTGTCTGCAGCTAGAATTGCTGGTTTGAGTTTTTTGAGGTATTTTTTATGGTAGCAATAGGAATAGGTTGTTGGGACAAGTTATTGTTGTTTTGCATTGGAGAGAGAGGAGTGGGTTGTGTGGATAGTGTTTTTTAGTTTGAGTATAGAATTGGTGAACGTTTTGTTAAACTGTGTGGGTTTGTCATCTATAGTGTTATCAGTGTTTGAGGAGGGGATAGTGATTTGACCAGGCTGAAGGATTTCCTTGATTGCTGACCAGAACTTCCATGTGTTTCCTTGGTGTTCTAGCTGTATTTTAGCATAATATTTTTTTTTGTCTAGTCTTATATGTTTTTTGGCAGAATTTCTTAGTTCTAAGTATTTCTGATGATTGGTTAGTGATTTGTTATGGTGCCAATTGCCAGGTTTTGTCTCTTGCTTTTAGTAGAGCTCTTATTTCTTTGGTTAGCCATGGGGTATAGTCATGTTTTATCCTAATTGTTCTAGGTGGGGCAAGCTTATTTAGGATGCTAAGGAAGGCGGAGTTAAATAACTCCACTCCCTTGTCTAATGGGAGGTATTTGAGAGGTGCTCATTTCCAGCTTTTGAGTGCATATATGAACTTTTGGGGATTTAAATTTTTTCTCTTTCTGATTTGCTGATACGATGGGGTTTTGGAAGAGTTTATTTGCTGCCGGAGTAGAAAGGTGGGGTGGTGGTCACTAAGGCTGTCACGGAGACAGCCTGTGAGCTGACAGAGGTTGGGTTGATTGCTGAGTATCCAATCTAGGACTGATACTTTTTTTGATGTTTTGTCTATCCTGGTAGTGTGCTGGATTAGCTGGGAGAAGCTGTACAGAGAAATATGGCCTGTGGGTTAGTTTGAGGTACAGAAATACCAACTGATATTAAAGTCTCCAAGTATAATTGTTTCTTGGGGAAGGAGCTTATTTGACCATTGTAGAATGTACGCTAGGGTAGGAATATTATTCCCTGGTAGGATGTAGACACCTACTATGTTTATTTGCTTTTTGGAATTAAGTAAAAGTTAATTAATAGTATTTCTGCATTAACGACATCTGGGATGCTTATGTCTATAGCTTTGAGGGTTAGATTATATTTGTATAGTATGGCTACACTTCCAACAAAAAGGAGTGGCCCAAGGACTGAACCCTCTGGTACTTCACTAGTGATAAGTCTCATGCCAGAGGTAAAACCACACACCCTAATTTTTTAGTTCTATTTGTGATCCAGTTAGCTATCCAAGAAGTCACACAATGGTTTATAATTAGCGGAATGAATTTATTAGCTATGGCTGAATGGGGAATGGAGATGAATGCCTTTGCAAAGTCCAGATATGAGATGTGAATAGGTTTTCCCTCATATATTGCTTCAGTGACCTTCTTTAAGAAATCAGCCAGGTTAAGTTGGCATGATATACCTTTGAGAAAACTGAACAGGCTCAGGTTGATAGTTTTTATGCTGCCTACATCTTCATTTATTAATTCCATAATGATCCTTTCCATAACCTAACAAATGAGGCTGGTCAAGCTCTTAGGTCTATTTATGCATAGTAATGTATTTTATTTGAAGCTGTGACTACTGTTAATCCAGACCTGAAGGTCCCTTATTGGTTTAATGACTGCAAGAGTAGAAATGTTAAGGTTTATTTACAAATGCTGAGTACAATTGCCCATACAGGTAGTGTTATTCTGTGTGCTGACTCCAAGGTCACTGCTCATTCACAGTAACAATTCAGTCTAATAATCATGCTTTGATAATATCACAACTCTGATGTTATTGTGTTTGGTGTATTTAAGCAGTCAGCAATTTCAAGATGAGAAAAGAAGTGAAAAGACAAGATTAAACAATATGGATCTAAGGGTCACTCCTTGAGGAATTCCTTGATCCATTCTGGCACAGCACTACTTATTGTCCAATACTGTTACTTTGTTAGGCTCTGCTAAGTCTGCTGGTTAACCAGTCTTTAATTCACTCTATTATAAATGTATTGACATTCAGTGCTATTAAGATATTATTGATAATATCATGTGGCAATGGATCAAAGACCCTATTAGGACTATGCATATGAAGAAGACTGGTAACCCCATATCAAGCAGAGTAGATACTGGCTCATAAAAATCCACTAAGCACATTAGCTAATCATATGTGTCCTGGGTCATTCCTTAGATTGGTGCCTCTATTAACTCAAATTGAGGATGAAAAGAAGCTAGAGGATGAGGACCAAAAATAAATACGTAAAAAATAATCAATCAATCAATCAATCAATCAATCAATCAATCAATCAATCAATCAATCAAGGTTTTAAAAAGTGAAGGACCACAGCAAAAAACCTCAAAAGCTCTTCCACTCTGAACTCTAACTGTAGCAAGTAACGTAATTAGCTCCACAAATCCAAAGTCAGCATTTATTAAAGAAGCCACAATATCAGTTGCAACTTCTTATGTGAATACTGCTATGGCAACAGCTTCTACCTGGAGCAGCTACCCCACCCCTTTACCTCAACCCCAGTTATGGCTCTGTTAGAGTGGCTGCTTCCTGTAAAAAGCTATACTAAGCAATGTCTTTTGCTTGTTTTACATTAAAATCTTTGAAGAAGAAATGCTCAAAACTTGCAAGATCAAGCCCAAATGCTTGAATCTTGTAAGCTAAATGAAAAAACAAACAAACAAAAAAAAGAGAATAGACAATTTTTTTTCAGGAAAATGCCCCGGTATGCCCCCACATCCCTGCTAATTTTATATTACAACTACAAGATTTCACCACCAAGGATGACAAAGGATCAATATTTTAATCTCTGCTGTGTCACAATCACAAAAATGTGGGTTTCAGCAAAAATAAACAATGCTCGTTTTTTTTTTTTGCTGGTCTGTGCTTACAAGATTTGAGCATTTGGGTTCAGTCTTGCAAGTTTTGGAAGTTTCTTCTTTAGAAATTTTAATATAGACCCCTTTTGCTAAGGAATACTTTTTAGATGTCATTAATTAACTTACCAAACAATGTTCAGAACACATACAAAGAACAGAGGTCAGACTAATAAGACAATAATTATGGATCTGGCCCATACAGCTACCCTTATGATATGGATCTGTATTAACCAACTTTCAATCCTTTAGTATATGATAATGAATTAAAATATGTCCCAGGGCTTCAATCAAAACATCTTTCTGTACACAAATCAAGCAGAGAGACATACTATATGGACTTACCTTGGCATTTCTGTTCAGCTTCCGTAGTTCTGTAGTGCTACACACATAGTTTCATTATCTATAATTTGACAACTGTCATCCATTGACTTATGTGCCACAAAATGTAATGCATAAGCCTGGTTCATGTCTAAGTTACAAAATATGCTTTAAAAATAGAAACTCGGATTGATGATTCCACTAATATGTCCAACGAGAGTGCGAACTTCAGAAAGTGAGTTAACATATTTTTAAACAACTTTTCCTGTTGTCATTTTGCTTAGCAAAATGTTCTTCAAATTTTGTTTTTGCAGCAGCAGTTGCTTTTTTTAGATTATTGGAAGCAATGATAAAAATCAAGTTAGCTTTCTCTGGTCTTATATTTCTTATAAATATAGTGCTTAATTTTTTTTATTCTTCTATGACAGTTTGGAAACATCAACATTTCATTTAAGGTTTGCAACACAATTATTTTCAGGGAGGATACCAAGATGTTTGTTAATTACATGCATTCACTAACAGGGAAGTCTTGGCAGATAAAAAACCGGCCTGTTCTCTTTGTATGCATATAACTTCTACTCTATCCTGTTTGGTTTTATAATCATAAACAGCACACCCAATCAACTGTGACCATGACATAATCATAATTTGCAGTTTATCGGTGAGTAATAAGCTGTGTGTCCCTCTCTAAACCAAGTGATCTGAGCCAGTCATTAAAATATCTAATCTTCATAAATTGTTAGTCAGCCATTGGAGCTGACAAGAGGATTTCACTAAAAACAACATTTTCTTCATGTTTAGAACATATCTGAAGAATTGTTTCAGTTCTTTGCTTCATGTAAGAAAAGTGAAATCGCATTCAGGTTATTACCTCCAGTATTAATAATAATGTGGATCCCCTAAAATTTTTTTTTGCAAAAGTAGTTTAGTGTCAAAAAGCTTCAGTCCCCCAAGCATTATATTTCACTCCTTTCTTTCTGCAAAATCATTAAAGATCTGACCACTGCTCTTAGCACAGAACCATCCTAGATCAAAATGTTTCAGTATTTGAAGCTTTTCTCAGGACGTATATGTCATCTTTGATAATGGACGACAGCATATTTTCCTAAACTCTTGTTTTCATTTTCTTATTAGATTTGTTTGAAACAGCTGCTTCTTCATGTTTCCTGCTTTGTATATGAGGTCTCTTTATAGTCTGATACAATAGTTTCCATGATATTATCCTGTCTTACAAGGTTTGTGATGACAGAGTGGAATATGACACATTCAGAGGGGCTGCGTTCACATTTTAGATGAAGTGTAGTCTATGCGGTCATCTATCGTGGAAGTCATTTGGGGGCATTGCCTCTTGGTGAGAGATTACCCTCAGTAACCAGTTCTCTGAGTAGAGTGTTTATAATATCAGTGATCAGAATTTCAGAATGTGTGCCAGTGTGTATTTGTGCTTCTGTATACATGTTTACTTTATTTCAACTGTGAGTCATGTGGTGACTTAAAGAATGACATCATAGGTTTCAGCTTGTGTATACTTTAGGGTTGCCACCTTTTCAAATGGCCAAAGTGGGACATTTTCGGGACACACATCAGATTTTACAGGCCAACACATACCCACGGTCAGTACAAAGGATAGAACTTTACTTTTTTGCCTAAATAAAAGCTTATTCTTGTAGCAGTTTAGTTGCTTATTCTGTTTCTTGTAACATTTAGGTATTTTAGATACAGAAATAACTATTTTATGCAACTATTACATAAAATATGGGGCATAATTATGTCCTACAATCTCAGGACATTTGCCCTTTTTAATATTTCTGGTCAGGACACAGCTGCATAAAGACGGACTATCCCTCGTAAAGTGGGACAGGTGGTAACCCTATGTATACTTAGATGTCATAAGTGCAGTCACATTATTAACATCACATGGGATGCTAGTCTGATCCTCCACGTTGATATGCATAGTCTGTAGATCAGGCTGTAGATGCTCCACAGATGTTTGACCTTCTACCTGAATTTGTGACGTATGTGTTATGTGAAAAACGCCTTACCTAACTTTGCTGTTGACATTAATAAGTACTGCTTCTTACATCACTCCTGAATTATTTTAATACGTTTTCTTAATTTTTCAGATGTACACATTGATTACAAGTTGATATTTCAATATCTGTGAAGTTGCCTTTGTTAATACCAAGCTTAGGATATTTCACACAGGAAAGTACAGCTCATTCTTCTAGGTGGGCAGGTCTTTCCATTTGCGTGGTCAGTGGTTGTCTAAGCTCACACTGATGCATCATTTAAAAATGTTTTAAATGAGTTATGAAGTCGTGACTTGTAGCAGTACATTAGAGTTCAGAAAGAATGAAACCAGAGCACAAAACCCCTATTATCAATGTCAGACTCCACATACTTTACTTACTACTGTGTGATGTAAGTTGAATTTAAATAAAAGAGTGAATTATACTGACCTGGTTGAGATATTGATAGCTACAAGCCAATGACTGTGCTACAAAATTAAAACTTTTCATTTATCCAAAGTATACTAATTGCCAAGAGTATTTGCGATTGTGAACGTATATAAAACATGTTTAATAGACAAATTTGCCATGAAATCTGCTACAGCTTGGACCACTTAGTTTCCTGTGTCACGCTCATCATGCAAATGACGTCTTTACATTAGTTTGTTACATGTTTAAAAGCACAGTTGCTCACCACGAACATGTAATTAACAGTTCCTTCCACTGACTGACATCCCAGAGCACCAGTCAGCACTCAGCAGTGCTGAGAGGAAAGAAACTAACAGGGAAACAGCAGAAATAACTAAAATAAAGTAAAAAAAAAAAAAAAACATTTTATGGCTGAAGAAATGCTGAAATCCTGAAGCAAACAACTCTATACCTTAGTTTTTAAACACCTCCACTTACAAGGATTTGTGTGTGTGTGTGTGTGTGTGTGTGTGTGTGTGTGTGTGTGTGTGTGTGTGTGTGTGTGTGTGTGTGTGTGCGTGTGTGTGTGTGTGTGTGTGTAGCAAGCAGTTTTCTACAGTTTACCCAACACAGAGTGCTACAATACATCAGTCTGAGAAAAAAAAAGTATTTTCTAATTTTAAATAGTACCAAACTTTCTACATCTGTAACAAGCAGCTGCTACACTTTAAGCACACACAGAGCACTGCAGCTCTTCAGTTTCAGGTAAAAAAAAAGAAAGCAAAAACTGTTTTTACTTTCAAAATGTAGCAAACTACCATTTATGTCACACATGGAGAGCTACACCACTTCAGCTCTGACCACAGCTGCAGTACTAGCATTTCACTGGTATGCACTGAATAATGTTATCACACCCCTAACACTTTGCACCTGAGATAGCTGCCCCTTTTATCCCACCCTAGCTAGGCCACTGTCACATGCCTAAGAATAATTCATAAAACTATTTGTCTCCTTTGGTATATATGTGAAACTAAAATCATTACCATAGTATAATAATGAGGTGATGTGGTGCTGTGCTGTTCCCAGTGGCTGGACCATACCAGTACTATGGCAGAGTAGGTCTTTTAGGTTGTGGAAACAAGTTTGCCTGCACCACAGGGGGATGCATTTGTTGGCAGAATTTTTCCTAGCATACAACAGAGCAACCTATTTAGTTCTTTTTTCCAGTAGCGGTGATATGCTTCTCAGCCCTGTGTGTTGACATGGTGAAAAACATAGATGTAAATCTGTAGTTACAGTAAAGAACACAAAGGGTACATGATATTGCAGGAAGTTATGCTGAGGGAGTTACGAATATGAATAATTTTCACTCATCTTATTCAGCAACTGTTTTATTTCTCTCTCACTAATGGAGAAAGGAGAAGTTAGGTAACAAATGTTTTGACAGTTACTTTATTTAAAACTTTGATTTTTTTTTTTGACAGATTATTTCACATTCTAAGTGAAAGTAAGATAGTTTCATATGTCTTCTGTGGCTGATAAAGTTTAAGACAGAGATTGATAAGGCTTAATAAATATGTAGATATAGAATAAATAGCATTTTATCGTAATAGCTTTAAGGTTCGTATTAACATATTCATTCAATTTTCTATTTTTTTCTTGAGACATATAATTAAAATAAAGTATAAAGTTAATATTTTAATGGATATTTATTCTTGCAAGGTACTGGGACAACTGTTCACTACATATAAGACAATTTTACACTTTGCTAACACCAGGTAGCTTCCTGAATATATATGGCCTTATTGTAAGCTTATTGATCTGCTTCTGTGGAAGAATGAAACTGAAGCTGTGAAGTGAAGTGAAAGCAATTTTAAAATTATATGTACCCTTGTGATGTCCAGGCATGAGATAAAAGAAGACTAAATGGCTGATTTCTTAAAGGAATAAGCATGTGAAGTGAATGATTTGAATTTGAAAAATAAATACTACATTGTGTCTGAACACAGGAAAAATGTCGGGTATCTATGGGATCTTCAACAAATGCAAAATAACTTATTTTAGAAGATTGTTTATCTTGATTCAAAGATGGCTGCCATTCTGTAAACACTGCTGACCTGCAGCTCTTCAATTAACCTGAGAAAAATCTGTAATCTGAGTCGATACCAAGAGGTTTGAACATCAAACTAAAGACAAAAAAGATGCATCTACACTTAATTAATCTATAATCAGGAAAAAAAGTGGGAAAAAAAGTATTTATCCATCAGGATTCCAAGTGATTCGCTAGCTCTGAAGAGAAAAATAAACAAAGGACTGTGTGCATTCTTCATTTTACCTGTCTGCCTGGGGAAAGGAAAATGCCACAAGAAGGAAAAAGCATGGAAACAACTACTACCAAAACAAAGCTGTCGGAATTTAAATGAATAAAGTATCCCAACACGCAGGGCAACCAGCAAAGAATAATTCCAAAATACGATCACAGCTTCAAATGCAAAGGCAACACACCAAACCTTGGAGGAAAAACTCCTTTTATTCCACCGACTAAGCGCTTTCACCATAAAATGGCTTCTTCAGAGTCAGTGTATTACAAAAATCTTAAACAATATATAGTCAGTTAACAATCTCATCAAACTATTCAATTAATTAATTAATCAATCAATCATTTAAAACAACAGAGTTCAAAGAAACTTTATAAAGTTCTTTCACCAATTCATTAATCACTTTTAAACTGTCATTTTAAAAAAATATATATATAACACTTGTGTGTGTGTATACATTGTATAATTCTATTTCAAAATTAAAAATTAAAAATTATAAAAGTTATAACTTTATAAATTTATAATCAAATTTATTTTTGTTTTTTGTTTTCTATTTGTATTATACATAGATTAGATGTTTTACCCTCACAGTTACTATCATCCCTATGTGTTATATAATGCTAGCCTTGTATTTCAAAACAGGTTTTATCGAAATGTAGTCATTTATTCCAGGGTATCTGGTGGCATTTAATCTAAGTTGCCACATCGTTTCCAATAATGCTACCCTGTTTCCTACATCACCCTCATAATCCAACATTACCCTATCAATCACAAAAAATACAAACTTCTTGAATTCCCTACAGTTAATACTATGCATATAGAGTGCATTGTGGGAATCTTTGTTCTTTATAGCTCTAACGTGTTCCATCATCCTATCTCGTAACCTACGGGTGGTCATACCTATGTAGAATGCCTCACAGGTAACGCATAGACTCACATATACTACATTCTTGGTATTGCAATTGCATTTCCCCGGGCAAGGTAACGAATACCCCCACCCTTTAATGCATATGTTAGAGCCTTCTGCTATATACCTACAGCTCCTACAGTGACCACACTTGGACATTCTTGATGTCTTAATTTTGTCCTCCCTTTCTAAAATCCCTTTCAAATTGTTCCCCTTACTATATACAATCCTAGGTTTAATACCTAGAATACCCTTGATGGCATCACTTAAACAAAAATCCCACATCCCTCGTAGTGACCTCACTATTTCCTCACTTTTCTCATTGTATTGCAGCACAAAACATGCTCCGAGTTTTTCTATTCCCTGTCCATCTTGGTTAGTATCTAAGGTGCCATCCATTCTTAAAATAGGTGAGTATACAGAACCTCTCTGTTTGTAAACCTCCTTCTTTAATCTCAACAACAACTCCAAAGGGTAACCCCTGTCAATGAACATACCAATCAATTTAAACATTCCTGTTGGAATGTGAAGTCCTCACTAACTAACCTGGACAACCGAACCATCTGTCCCTTTGCCACCCCTTTTCTCTGATGGAATGGGTGGCAACTCTTGAAATGTAAGAGGGAATTGGAGTAACTATCCTTCCTGTATATGGAACTAGTCAAACCCCCTTCCCCCTTTGCCAAAGCGATGTCCAGATAGTTAATGTTGTCCTTGTTCCACTGATAGGTGAACTTCAAAAAACTAGTGGTTTGGTTTAAATGTTCAATAAACTCAATTGCCTGCAACTCATCACCCTTCCATATGATGAGCAAATCGTCCAAGAACCTATTGTATAAAATAATGTGCTCCATGAACCTAGTTGGAAAAACAAGCGTTCTCTCCCACGTCAAGAGTACCATGTTAGCAAAGACAGGGGCACACCTAGCACCCATAGCTACTCCTGAGCGCTGTTGAAACATCTCCCCCTCAAATTTCAAGAAATTGTTCAACAGGACAATTTCCATGAGTTCACAAATAACATTGATTCGGTCCTTGTCCACATTACTACTAACCAACAAACTCTCACGGAACATTTCCAATCCCTCCCTATGGGGTATAGTGGAAAACAGGTTTACCACATCAACCGTTAAGAAACTATACTCCGAATACCCTTCCTTGATGTTTCTCAACCTTTCAAGACAATGCCACGAATCTCTAATCACGTGAGGTGCCTCGTCCAAAACCTTTTTGCACATAAAGTCCACAAAGGATGCCAAGGGTTCAGTCTTAGAACCCTTGGCTGCTACAATCGGTCTAAACTGTAAGTTAGACAAACCCTTGTGGACCTTGGGAATCCCAAAGATGTTGGGTAGGACTGCATTCTTGACCATCAAATAGTCATACTCACTTTCTGAAATGGCTCCTTGAAAGAGAGCATCACTCAAGAATAACTCAATTCTTCTATAAGCGATGTTGATTTCATTCCTCGAAACCCTCTTGTATGTTTCTTTATTCTCCAAGATGGACATCATACTTGCAATGTAGTCAACCCTGTCCATCAAGACCATTCCACCCCCTTTGTCAGGTTTCATACACCTAGCCCCCCCTGTTTTCTGAAGCTCTTTTAATAAGGACCTCTCCTGTGCCCCTAAGTTGTCCACTGATGACTGTTTCATTCTACAAACTCTCCTGAATTCAAAGTCCAGAAGCCTTTCAAGGGCCAAAACTTCACCACAAGGTGGGGGCATAAACGTACTACGCCTAGAAAGAGTTTTACCACTGATGTCAATGTTGTTATTGTCCCCCATATGGTTCTCGTGAAAATAAATTTCTAAATTAAGTTTTCTTGTAAATAGTCTCAAATTCACTAATAGTTGTGCTGTATCTACTTTAAAATTTGGTACAAAATTAGTACCTTTCGTGAACAATTCAAAGTAAGTGTCATCAATAATCTTATCAGTATAGTTGTAAATAAAATAGTCACTCTTCTGCAATACTTGACATACCAACTTAGATACACTATTATCAGCATTACCGTGAAGCAAATCAATGCTAGATAGTGTAGGCACATCATTCACTAACTCTATCCCATCTTCACAGTTGTCATCTGTAATTTCATCCAAAATCAGTTCCCCCAACTCATTGTTGTATGTCGTAACCTCACCCTCCTTCACTATGTCAATCTCAGTTAGTGTTAGTACCTGTCCATCAATTTGTTTATCTTGTGTGAATAAGTCCACACCCTCATCCACATCTTCCATGTCACTTTCTTGTCTCACACAATGAGGTGTTTGCTTACTCAAAGAGCACCTAATAACATTACCAATCACCTCAACCAAAGGTACACCCTGGCTCCCTTCGCCAGGTCTGGCAAGGTCCTGACCAGAGCCAAAATCAGCTAAAAAAGCTCGTAGTTTTCTTCCCTCCCCCACCCCCTGCGGGGTGTGTCCATAAAAGTTGTTTTCTGATTCTTGTTCTGTAACCTCTTGGACCGACGTGGCCCCAGTGGTGATCCCAAAAAATCAACCTCATCAAGAATTACTTCATCCCTCTCCATGTTTAAAACCCTTGGTGTGTCATTAACTTGGTCTAAGTCACAATCGTTATCATCAATAACCCCTTGATTCCCTACATTCTCTTTGTAGGCGTAATGAAAGTGAGAACCACCCCTATTAGTAGATTTACCCGGTGGATAAGCTGTATTGTGACCATAATCCATGGTGTTCCTAGCCAATTTCTTGGCCTTAATCGCCATGCTTTTTTCTACAAAGCTACCTAACTTCTTAAAAACATTTTTAAACCGGGTTTCATACTGAAAAAATAACAAGTCAGTATTAATGCTGTTATATAACTGTAAAATATTTTCCTTAATAACAAGTAGTTTTTTATTGTTACTCTTAATGATAATGTCCAATAAATCAAGTCCCGTTCTGTCACACAAAGCAATAAGTTCAGCATATTCATCAGTCCCAAAGTCTATCCCCATAGGGAGCTTCCAAAATCTAAGCCCCTTAGGGACTTGATTCAATTCTTTGGATCGTATAAGAAAAAGATTATCAAGCTGTATTGCTTTGTATCTAGTACAAAGCTTCTCGTACCTGTTAATCTGTTCACTAAGGTTTAGAACACTTCCACGCTCCGCCGTACGAACAGCCTTCCCAGTGGAAAATACAGGTTCCTCGAACCATGACAACATATCGTCCAAGCAACCAACACCATCCCTCCTGGCATCCACGGCAGGTTGTTCAAGTGGCGACTCCACTCTCCCATTCGGGGCTTCCGAGGATCCTTCACGACTGTTGGTATACAAACAAGAACCCGGAACAGCAGTTCTCTGTCCCGGTGGTAGACTGCATTCAACATCCGATTGTGTTTCTCTAATAGCCGTCCTCTGCATAGACGGCCAAACAGGTACGTTGCTGTCCAAACAGTTGTTCCTCTGCCGTGACGGCAATTCACCCCCAATGTCCGAAAGTGTAACAGAGACAGCCGTTCACTTTTTCGACGGCAAAACGGAACCACCAGTGTCCAAACAAACAGCCCCCTGTCTTGCAGGTTTGTTGGAATTGCAAGCTACTGGGGAATGAAGAGTGTATAGCTCAACCTCTGAGCTAGTAGGACTGACAATCTCCGGAACCTTCCCATTTTCACATATGGTGAGCAGCTTGCTCACTCCAGCTAAGATTTCTCTAAGGATAGCCTCCATTGGCCCAGAGTAGTGCCCAAACGCTATGAAGCAGAATCGAAAAGTGAAATATAAATGAATAAAGTATCCCAACACGCAGGGCAACCAGCAAAGAATAATTCCAAAATACGATCACAGCTTCAAATGCAAAGGCAACACACCAAACCTTGGAGGAAAAACTCCTTTTATTCCACCGACTAAGCGCTTTCACCATAAAATGGCTTCTTCAGAGTCAGTGTATTACAAACATCTTAAACAATATATAGTCAGTTAACAATCTCATCAAACTATTCAATTAATTAATTAATCAATCAATCATTTAAAACAACAGAGTTCAAAGAAACTTTATAAAGTTCTTTCACCAATTCATTAATCACTTTTAAACTGTCATTTTAAAAATATATATATATATAATACTAATGTGTATGTATACATTGTATAATTCTATTTCAAAATTAAAAATTAAAAATTATAAAAGTTATAACTTTATAAATTTATAATCAAATTTATTTTTGTTTTTTGTTTTCTATTTGTATTATACATAGATTAGATGTTTTACCCTCACAGTTACTATCATCCCTATGTGTTATATAATGCTAGCCTTGTATTTCAAAACAGGTTTTATCGAAATGTAGTCATTTATTCCAGGGTATCTGGTGGCATTTAATCTAAGTTGCCACATCGTTTCCAATAATGCTACCCTGTTTCCTACATCACCCTCATAATCCAACATTACCCTATCAATCACAAAAAATACAAACTTCTTGAATTCCCTACAGTTAATACTATGCATATAGAGTGCATTGTGGGAATCTTTGTTCTTTATAGCTCTAACGTGTTCCATCATCCTATCTCAGAACCTCACGGGTGGTCATACCTATGTAGAATGCCTCACAGGTAACGCATAGACTCACATATACTACATTCTTGGTATTGCAATTGCATTTCCCCGGGCAAGGTAACGAATACCCCCACCCTTTAATGCATATGTTAGAGCCTTCTGCTATATACCTACAGCTCCTACAGTGACCACACTTGGACATTCTTGATGTCTTAATTTTGTCCTCCCTTTCTAAAATCCCTTTCAAATTGTTCCCCTTACTATATACAATCCTAGGTTTAATACCTAGAATACCCTTGATGGCATCACTTAAACAAAAATCCCACATCCCTCGTAGTGACCTCACTATTTCCTCACTTTTCTCATTGTATTGCAGCACAAAACGTGCTCCGAGTTTTTCTATTCCCTGTCCATCTTGGTTAGTATCTAAGGTGCCATCCATTCTTAAAATAGGTGAGTATACAGAACCTCTCTGTTTGTAAACCTCCTTCTTTAATCTCAACAACAACTCCAAAGGGTAACCCCTGTCAATGAACATACCAATCAATTTAAACATCTCCTGTTGGAACTGTTTTATTTCTCTCTCACTAATGGAGAAAGGAGAAGTTAGGTAACAAATGTTTTGACAGTTACTTTATTTAAAACTTTGATTTTTTTTTTTGACAGATTATTTCACATTCTAAGTGAAAGTAAGATAGTTTCATATGTCTTCTGTGGCTGATAAAGTTTAAGACAGAGATTGATAAGGCTTAATAAATATGTAGATATAGAATAAATAGCATTTTATCGTAATAGCTTTAAGGTTCGTATTAACATATTCATTCAATTTTCTATTTTTTTCTTGAGACATATAATTAAAATAAAGTATAAAGTTAATATTTTAATGGATATTTATTCTTGCAAGGTACTGGGACAACTGTTCACTACATATAAGACAATTTTACACTTTGCTAACACCAGGTAGCTTCCTGAATATATATGGCCTTATTGTAAGCTTATTGATCTGCTTCTGTGGAAGAATGAAACTGAAGCTGTGAAGTGAAGTGAAAGCAATTTTAAAATTATATGTACCCTTGTGATGTCCAGGCATGAGATAAAAGAAGACTAAATGGCTGATTTCTTAAAGGAATAAGCATGTGAAGTGAATGATTTGAATTTGAAAAATAAATACTACATTGTGTCTGAACACAGGAAAAATGTCGGGTATCTATGGGATCTTCAACAAATGCAAAATAACTTATTTTAGAAGATTGTTTATCTTGATTCAAAGATGGCTGCCATTCTGTAAACACTGCTGACCTGCAGCTCTTCAATTAACCTGAGAAAAATCTGTAATCTGAGTCGATACCAAGAGGTTTGAACATCAAACTAAAGACAAAAAAGATGCATCTACACTTAATTAATCTATAATCAGGAAAAAAAGTGGGAAAAAAAGTATTTATCCATCAGGATTCCAAGTGATTCGCTAGCTCTGAAGAGAAAAATAAACAAAGGACTGTGTGCATTCTTCATTTTACCTGTCTGCCTGGGGAAAGGAAAATGTCACAAGAAGGAAAAAGCATGGAAACAACTACTACCAAAACAAAGCTGTCGGAATTACAGTCACCAGTAAAGGATGGGAGTGCGAAAAAACAAAGAATTACTAGACAGCAGGAACAACAGAAACCAGAGACTAGATCTAAAACTGATCAGCCACTGAACATGGACGATATCAAACATGCTTTGTTACCTATACAAGAAGCTTTAAAGGACTTGACTACTCAAATACAAACTTTTGGAGTTTCATGTAATCAGCTGCTTCAGAGAATGGACAAAACAGAGGCTAGAATTTCGGAAACGGAGGACAAAATAGACTTGCTGGAGAAGAAAACAAAGGTATATGATGTGGATTTACAAGCCATGCAAAGCAAACTTACTGATTTAGAAGCGAGGTCTAGGAGAAACAATATTATTATTAGAGGCATCCCTGAAAACATTCAGTATGCAGAGCTAATACCAACTATAACACAAATACTTGAAATTTTATTAAATGATGCTGATGGAGTGAAACAAATTGTTATCGAAAGGGCACACAGAGCACTAAGAGAGGTACAAGCTTCTAATATGCCTAGACCTGTATATGCTAAGATATTGAACTTTCAAGATGTGAGCAAAATACTTTTTACTGCAAAAAAGAATGGTGGCTTTGTTATGTGGAAAAATAATAAAATATCTCTGGCTCAGGATTTACCACTACAAGTAAAACAAGCTAGGCAGTCTTTATCTGCATACTGTAAATTTCTGATTGACAAGCAAATTAAATTCCAGATGAAATGCCCTAATGTGCTTACATTTATGGTGGATGGGGTTAAATACTCTGTTTCTACTAAAAATGAGGCAAAGAGAGTGTTTCTGGAGGTTTTTAAAGTTTTACCTGCATGAGAGGGCTGAAAGAAACTTCCGTTGAGACTGGCATGCTCCTGAGGTCAGATCCAGTATGTACTTTACTTCGAGGCTTAGGTAATCCTTTGTTCCCTGCTTAAGTTGTTTAGGCCTCTGTAAAAGCAATAAAACTGTTTGTTTGCGATAATCCGAGGGTCTGCTGGCCGTTTTCCGAACTTTTATGACCTCTACGAACTATTTTCGTCGAGTGGTAAACAGGAAATCCCTTGAATGCAGCTGAGAGTGTGGATTTCGATGTAACACTTCTAGTGGTCCGGCCGTGAAAGCGGTCCCCCGTCGCGAGTATTATTGACTGTTTCCTGGCTTGTGAAGCTGAAAAGAACTGACATAAAGTGTTAATGCTTTTTTAACAAGTAAATAACATTAGAATGTGTACGTGAAGCACATAATAACATCTGTTTTTCCTGTTTCTTTTTCCTTATGTTTATAGTTTTGAACCAAAGCATATTTTTACACTATATGCAGTGGGTGCAAGGTTTAACACTATATATATGAATATAAATAGGTAAATAGTGGCTATTGGGTGGTGTTAATCAGACAACTAATGTTAGTATAGTTGGGAACAAAAGCATGCAACTGCAAAACTTTGATAATTGGTAGTTGCAGGCACTGTGTATGGTACAGAATTATAATGTGGGATGCATTTACGTTTTTTTTTTCTCTCTCTCCCTCATTAAAAGTGGTATATAAATAATGATTGTAACAACAGAGATATTTGGGGGAGGAATAAGTAGTTAGTCAATATATTAAAATTTTTTTTTTCTTTAATGGTAATAATACCTTACAATGGAGATTTGCTTATTTAACAGTTGGAACATAAGCTGTAGAGCAATAGCAGTGTTGGTTAGGGAATGTTTAGTCTAAACTTTGTAGTAGCTAAGTTAGAATATATAGGTTGTAAGTTTAGGAAATGTATTAAGTTTTATTACGTGAAGCTTTTAAATATGTTTGTGTTTTCAACCTTGTTCATGTTTTCTCATATAAAAAACCTATATAAGTCCTGGTCCAGGGGTAAAGTGGGTAAGCACTGGTTTGGGACGGGATGTAGGAAATGCTTCCGGATTATGTTTAGTATGCAGTTAGTACATATCCATTGGACAATTTCCCTCTTATACTATTATTGGATAATTACACCTGTCAATGTGGGAATTAGACTCATGGAATGTTAAAGGGCTCCAGAACTTGAAGAAGAGGAAGCTGTTGCTACACATATTGCTACAGGACAAAGCACTGTTTGCATTTTTACAAGAAACACACTTGTTTAATGATCAGTGGGATGATATTAGGAAAAAGAACTGGATCAGAGCGGTAGTGGCATCAGAAGGTAAGACAAACAGTGCTGGAGTAGCCATAATTATTAAAACTCAATACAAAGACAAGATTTTAGACTCTAAAGTGGATCAAAATGGGCGATGGTGTTATGTTATTTTATTGGATAATGCGTTTGATAAACCTCTTTTACTTTTAAATATATATGCACCATGTAATGACCAACAAAGTTTCATAACATCATTATATCCAATCTTAACACAGTATGATGGTTATTATTTTATTGTGGGTGGAGACTGGAATACTTATCAAAATCCAAAGTTGGATAGGTCTTGCCCACAAAGAGCATTTAATAAGCAGGCCGGGATAGCATTAAATGACTTCAAGGAAGATTTTCAATTATATGACCCCTTTCGTTATGCACATAATATTAATAATGCAAGTAAGTATACCTTCTATTCACCATGCCACAAAATGTGGTCTAGAATAGATTTTTTCTTGATATCCAAAGCATTAATGAATGTGGAACCAGTAGTGGTTATACATACTCGTTATCTATCAGATCACTCAAAAATTTCGTTAAGTTTTTCTAAAGATTTAAAAGATACAAGAATGCATAGAGGTTACAATTGGTCACTTAATCCAAATCTGTTAAATAAAAAGGATATAATAGATGGAATTGTAAAATATCTGAAAGGTTTAACAGATAGGATGAAGCTTCAGGAACATGCTCCTGACATTGAATGGGCAGCAGCTAAATCTCAAATTCGAGGATTTCTTTTGCAAAAAGCCTCAAATTATAAGAAAATGCAGAACAATGATATTCAAAAATTAGAAACAAAAGTGAAGCTACTTGATAAAGAACTGATTCAGAATGTTAATGTTCAAACAGAGAAGGAAATGTTGAATGTCAAAGGGATCTTTTCTTGCTGTATAATAGTAGATTAACACTTCAGGAGCATAGGTGTTTAGTGAAATATGCCAATAATGTGCAAATACCGTCAAAAGCATTGGCAAGGATTATAAATCAATTGAAATCAACTGTACATATTTCGGAAATACAATGTAATGATACAATGTATTCTAAAACTGAGGATATTATTGATATTTTTGAAAAAATCTATACCAAGGTATATGAGGGTCAAATTGATAGGTCTATTCATAAACAGAATAAAAGATTCTTGCAAAAAATTAACTTTCCAAAATTAGAAGAGAGTCTGCAAGGTGATCTGATTAAACCTATATCTCCAGAAGAAATAGTATATGTAATTCAACATATGAAAGTACATAAGTCACCAGGTCCGGTTTGACAGTTGAATTTTATAAAGAGTTTGCTGATAGTTTTGGTAAAATATTGTCTCATGTATTTAACTACATAATCAGAAACAAAATTAGTGATTCTCACCTTAATGAGTCAAAAACAATATTTATACATAAAGCTAATTCAGACCCCCAAAGCCCGGACAATTACAGACCAATAGCATTAATCAATGTGGATATGAAAATTCTAACTACCATTATAGCTTGTAGGTTAAAAAAGATTATGATACATTTAATTTCTAAGGAACAGGCTGGATTTATGGCAACTAGACAAACTAGTGATAACACACTTACACTACAAAATATGATGATGTATGCTAAACAAAACAACTCTAATATTTATGCCCTTATAATAGATGCTCAGAAAGCATTTGATAGAGTGGATATAAACTTCTGGTTTGATGTGTTACCTTATTTCAATATGCCCCAAGAATTTATTCAGATACTACAAATATTATATAGTAATCCATATGCTACGTTATATATTAATAGGAGTTACTCTAAAAGAATACAGACTAAAAATGGTACACGGCAGGGTTGCCCTTTGTCCCCCTTATTGTTTAACCTTTATTTAGAACCTCTATTTTTATATATTAAGCAAAATTTGTATCATAATGCACCAATACTTTATAGGAATAAATTATTAATGTCGGCATTTGCTGATGATCTTATTATTTATTGTACAACTCCAATTTCTGATAGTGAAAAGATATTAAATGTTATTAACAAATTTTCAGAAGTCTCTAATTACAAAATTAATTTGGAGAAAACTAGTATTTTCCCGTTAAGAACCCCTAAACCTTTTTCATTAATGTCCCTGGTGGGGAAGATATCATGTAAAGAAAATATTAAATATTTGGGTATTAGCTTCTCTACGGATAATAAGGATTTTTATAGTAATAATATTAAACGAGTATGGGAACAAATAGTAGCTGATTGTGGCAGATGGAGGAATTTAAGACTACCGGTATTGGCAAAAGTATCAATAGTGAAAATTAATATATTACCACGAATGTTGTATATCTTTAGGTCTGCTCAAGTATCAATTTCAAAGACAGTTTTTAAACAAATTCATAAAGATTTAGCTAAATTTATTTGGGAGCCAAAGAAAACTAGAATATCGTATGAGAAATTAATGAACCCAAAGAGTAGAGGAGGACTTGAGTTACCGAATTTTGAAGTATACTATTTAATCGTGAATGCCAACAGGAGTTTAAGAATTGCTAATTATGAGGTAACTAGTACAAAGTGGATACCAACTTGGGTGGTCTTGAATTACAAGCATATTCTGGATCGGAAGATAAATCCTAAAGCTATACCCTTTTTGGGTAAAAGTAATTTGATAAAGTATGGGATTATGGACCACCTAAAAACATATGTGTTATCTTTGCAAAATTTATTCCAATCAGTTGACTTGTTGCAATATATGATGGTTTTTCAACCTTTTCATAGGAATCCCAATTTTAAACTAAATAATCAGTTGATTGATCTTAGTAAATTCCCATTAATAGTTAATTTGACTCTGATTGATGTTTTTTATAAATTTAATTTATCGGCTTCGCAAGTTAGACAGGAATTGAACCTTCCTAAGAGTTATATGGTTATAGTGAGACAAATCAGAGAACTTGCTCTGAGTCATTTTGAAAACTTTAAACCTGTAGCCGGAATTGTGGATAAATGCTCTGAATTGTGGCAGGTTCTCCAACAGGAGGCCAAATTTATAACAACAACAAATAAATTAATTAAAGATTTAAAATTCCAGGATAAAATTCTGTTGTCAGGGTACTGGGTAAACAAAATGACAGTAGCAGATAATCAGGTATTAAAAGCAATTGATTTAACAATAAAATCGGTCTCTTTTCAAAAGTTGATGTATATGCAGTTGATGATTTGGAATAATGCTTATTATACGCGTCTTAGGTTACATAAATTCAATCCTAGAAATTCTCCAACTTGTCCATATTGCACAAATCAAACAGCGGATCTTCTTCATATGTTCTGGAGCTGCAAGTGTATATATAAACTTTGGAACTCTCTTAGAACACAACTACAAAAGATGGGTTATCAAAGTTCAACGTTATCATGGGAATTTATGATTCTACATGTTCCTCCAAGAGAGCTCTCTAGATCACAAACTATAATATGTATGAATATTTTTTTGCTGATGAAGTTGTATATAGCTACAAATTGGTTAGAGCCAGATAAGACATCATGGGATAATTTTTAGCTTGTGGCTATAAAGCATATATTAGCACATAAATTACTCCTGAAGCAAAGTAACAAAAATATTAATAACCCGAAAATATGGGAAAAGGTTTTTAATATTATATTAGCATAATACTGTTATTAGGAATATATTAAAGTTTGGATATATCTGTGGAGGAAACAATGTTTTGGAACCATGTAGGATATGTATTGACGCAAAGTACTTTTACAAATGTTTTGGCGTTGTTTTTTTCTTCCCTGGTGTTTTCTTTTTGGAATAATGACGATTGCTATATGGAAGCATTTCTTGTAGATATTGTATATAGTTTTGATAGTAATAGTAGTGAATTATGTGTGTGATTTTATTGTATTTGGAAAATATATACTAATAAAAATTTATTATGGAAAAAAAAAGAAGATTGTTTATCTTGAAATATTTAAAGGACTATAGAAATTTGTTCACAAGAAGATAGCTTACATTGAAAATACTTAAGTTACTACAGAACTTTGCAATTCACTGTTGCATAAACTTTCAGTCGTATTCCTTTTTGAAGAATACGCAGTTGTACATTGTATTTTCACATTTAGGGTTAGGTAGATGTCTGCCTATATATGAACAGTTATCCCTGATATCACCAAATATTTATAGCAGAAGGTTCTTCTCTACAATTTTATAATATAAGTTTTTGTATTGTTGTATTGATTATTTTGCATGTGTAGTGCTCCTATTACATACCTGTGTACATTCATTGACTACTTCATTGTATTGTGTTTCATTAGCTGCTATGATGAACCTTTTTAGGTATGTATATATACAATTATGTAGGTAAAGATACATATTAGTAGGTCGGTCAACGCATGATATCAGTCTTTTTGTATTAAGTGCATCTTAATGTTATAGTTATATCAACTTTCACATTATTTAAGTTGCATATTATTTAAGTAAATGCGTTCAATAGGAAACCATCCTGCTTTGGGCATAGATACACTCTGTATTGCACCTAGTGAATTCTGTAAGACAGCTTAGTCTGTTTTATAGGTTTCATAGTTTCAAGGTTCATAGTAATCAATCAGTCCAGCAGACCAATAGGAGCCTCCCTGTAGCTATAAAATAATCCTGATATAACAGCCTGGAGTGAATTCACAATTTGCACATCCCCATCCACTCATCACAGAGACCGGTTGCCATAATGTTTAAGGTCTTAGTCTCCTATGCACAAGGTACAAGGTTTGATCTTGACCTCTAGGAAAATGCCTGTATGGAGTTTGCATGTTCTCCCTGTGCCTCACTGGAGTTCTTCCCACCTCCGAAAAATACTCTGTTTCCATCTCAAACTCAATCAATGAATAGAGCTGTGGCGGACAGCAGCACAGACTCTACATGGTGCACTATAGGGGAAGAGTTGTATAGCTCATCAACTTTGAGCATCTATTTTGGTGTGCATTATCCTTGAGATAGGAGAACATGGATCACAGACTGTGCACTGTGGTAGGGATAGCCACTTGACAGTGTAAAATATGGCTCTAGGTGATTTGGTCATGTTGAGTAATGTCACCAAATCGGCATGGATATTTGCCAGTGATGAGTGGGTTGAGGACCTGGCCTACTCTGACATACACCAGGGACCCATGCTAATGGTGGGAAGGGTGTATGTGCCCCTATTGTCCAGTGTATGCCTGTCATAAAGCACAGCAGCCCTGGGATAATAAGCTACTAGCCAGCTGGTATCCATTTTCTCACCCTGGGTTACCTGGGATAGCTCTGTTGAGCAAAAGCTGGAAGTAAAAGCAATCAGCCTGTCAAACATGAGCTAAAAATTGTATACTCAATGTAGGTTCACTGACAGGATGCTTCTTGGAAGTGGATGACATGATGGTACCATGGAGGATGGACATCCTATGTATCCTGGAGACAAGATGAAAGAGCAGTGCAGCAAAGACACTTGGCTTGAGATCCAGACAGGCTATAAAAGGTGTGGGAACTATGTTGAGAGAGATGCTTCAGAAGGCAGTGAAGGATATAATCAGAATTAGTGACATACTCAGACTCCAGTGTAACGATGGGGCAGTGTTCATAATCTCAGCATATGCCCAACAGCAGGGCTGTGATGGTGAGGAAAATAGGGCATTCATACAGCAGCTGCAGACCCTACTAGATAAAGCAGGGCAACATGAATTGGTATTGATAATGGGTGACTTGAATGCACATATTGGCATAGACAGAACACAATATGAGGACTGCCTTGGTCCACATGGAGAGTCCAAAGAAGGAGAGGCCATCCTAGACTTCTGTCTGGCAAATGGCTTGATAGTAGCCAACACATGGTTCAGAAAGAGAGACAGTCACAAGATATTATACAAGAGTGGCCAACATGCAACTCAGGAAGACTTCCTCCTGTTAAGGAAAGGGCACTGGAGTAGAATCAGCAATTCGGCACACAACATAAACCACTGGCTGCACAGTCGACTGCAAGTAATGGTCAGAGAAGACTCTAAGGTCAACAGAGAATAAGTTGGAAGTTGACCGGAGGCAAAGTATAACAGCTCAAGGAATTACTCAGGGCTCTAGCACCCCAAGAAAAGGAGGAAATAGGTGGAGTTGGAAAAGAATGGCAGTGCCTCAAAATGGCATGTGTGAAGACAACAGAACAGATATGTGGTTGAACCAGATATGTAACTAATTTACATAAGGGAAGCTGGTGGTGCAATGCAGAAGGCCAGGAAGTCATCAAAAGAAAAAGAAGTGCAGGAAAAGTTGGAGCTAGAAAAGATGGACTAGGCTAGGAAGGAGTACTGGTTTGTTAACAAAGAAGCTAAGAAAGGAGTTGCAATATCAAAGAACAGGGCATCAGAAGCACTCTGCCATCTGCTGGAATGTGGCTCAGTTGGTGGTACAAAGAAACTATATCAGGTTGAAAAACAAAGACAGAAAGATAAAGAAGATAGTCAGACACTCTTCGTAAGGGATGCTAACATAAACCTGCTCACCAGTCCACAGGACATCAAAGGCAGATGGAAGAAATACTTCCAGCAGCTTCTGAATGAAGAAATCCTCACAGAAGCTTTACTGCCCCTACAGCCTATGATGAGAGAAGAAGATGAGACAACCCTTGAAGAAGAACAAGACTAAGGAAAATAAAGTCAGGGAAAAGCAGCAAGCTCAGATGAAGTCAGACCAGATATGATGAAGATTTTGGGTGAGATAGGGGAGAAATGGCTTCTGAGAGTACTCATAGCAATGTGGAGAGTAAAGAGTATCCCAGAGAAATGGATAATAAGCACAATCCTGCCAGTGTACAAGAACAAAGGGGTATCCACAACTATGGGCAGTACAGAGGTATCAAACTCATGTCGCATTGCATGAAATTTCTGGAGAGGGTAATTGATAAATGGATATGCACAGTAGTAGTAGAAAGTAAAATGGGAGATGAGCAGTTTGGATTTAGATCAGGATGCAGCACAACTGACCTATGTTTCCATTGAGACAGATACTTGAGAAGAAGCTACAGATGTGAAAAGAGTCCAATTAGGCATTCCTAGACTTGGAGAAAACATATGACAAGGTCCCATGAAAGTTGATTTGGGCAGTACTGCAGTTGCTTGAAGTCCCAGAAACATTGGTAGAATTAGTGCAGGTTATGTACAAGGACCCAGTGACACAGACGGGTTCCCAGTTGGAGTTAGTGTGCACCGGGGTTCAACTCTGAGTTCACTGCTGTTCATACTGGTGATGGACAAAATTAGGAAACAGATCAGAGGGGACAGATCAACAAAGCTGCTGTATGCAGACAGTGTGGCATTACATGCATTATAAGCAAGTACTTCAGCAAAGGATGGGGGAATAGAATGCAAAACTGAAGACACATGGAAGATAGTGGAACAGGTTATTATCTTCAAATATCTGTGGGGGATGGTTGATGCAAAGGGAAGTATGAATGAAGAGGTCAAAGCTAGAATCAGAGGGGCTGCAGCCAACTGGTATAGATTGTCAGGTGTAGTGCATGGCAGAAGAATGCCAAAGGAGCTGAAAAGTAAGGTGTAAAAAGTAGTGGTGTGATCAGTACTACTGTATGGTACAGAAACCTGGGCAATAAAGGCAGGGCAAATGAGAAACCTGGAGGCGATGTAAATGAAGTGCTTGAGAAGGGTTGTCGGATGCACACTGTGGGACAGATGAAGAAATGGGGAAATAAGAGCAGAAGCCAAAGTAGTTTCAATTCCAGAAAAGATCAAAGAGAACATATTATGGTATTTTGCTCACATGTGCAGAAAGGCAGAAGACAATCTGGTGAAGAAAATTTGGGACAGTTAGGAAGCAGGTAAGTGGAAATGAGGGAGTCCAGCAAACAGACAAAGAGATAGATGGATTGTGTGAGAGAAGATCTGCGACAGTAAGGCAAGAGTGTCAAAGAAGGCAGGAGTGTGACATTGAATCAATAGACATGGCAACAGTTAACACAACACCCCAACCCCAAGTAGAAATGGGAAAAAGGGGATTGATGATGATGATGACCCACTCATTAATGTGGATTTTGAAGACCAGAAAGGGAGTCACTTTGCTTACCATGGAGTGGGAGCACATTCCTTAGGTAGATGCTCTTTTGGGAAAATTATCCATCCTTTCAAGTTTTTTTATTTTTTTTTTTTTTTTATATTGCAGTGTAGCTTTAAGTCCATCCTTCCAAGTTTTTTTTTTTCATATTGCAGTGTAGCTTTAAGTCACTTCCACGGTGGTGCAGAGGTAGCATTGTTGCCTCACAGCAAGAGGTTCTCCCGTTCGATTCTCGGCTTGGGTTGGGAGTGCCTTCTGTGTGGAGTCTGCATGTCCTCCCCACGGTTGAGTGGGCATTCAAAAGATATGCGTTGAATGGGCATGCCTTCATTGAAGGTTGGGCGTTGGGTAGCAACTCGACACCATAAAAAAAAAAAAAAAACAACTGCCAATCATTAGTGGACCGGAGTTCCGCTATGGTGACCCCTAACCGGAAAAAGCCAAAAGACAAACAAGTGTAGCTTTAAGTCCATAGGCTGGGTATTGGTACTTTTACCAATTTTCAAATATGTAAGCAGTCAAACAGGATTAGAGAAGTCATACCTTTTAGGCTAAGGGTAGGCTACTGAACAGAAGTCTTTAAGTGAGGGAGAAAATTATAATGTTTTTAAAGGCTCTGTATATCTTAAGGAGTTCATATGAAAAATTTTCTTGGTCAGGAATCATTTTTTTTTTAGTTGGGCAATATGTTTGGCTAGATACATGCCAAAAGGGGAATTATAATCCATTATGAGCCTGATTAGGGAGGATTTGAGGAGGACAAAAATATCCTTGGATCTGGAGGATATACATTTAGTAATTGAATAATTATGACTGATAGAAAGATTTTTTATCAGATGATGGTGGTCAAAGGAGAGCTCATTTTCTACAGCTGTGCCCAGGTCTCTAACAATGGTATCAGCATTGAGGGGGTATCATTTATGTAGTACACAAAGAGAGATTATTGTTTCCTAAGAAGCATTATAATGCACTTTTTTGGTTAAGCTTGGCTCCTTGGTCTTTATACCAGGAACTAGTGCAGGTTAGGCCTTCTGTAGCATATGGGTATCAGATGAATAGTTAATGACAACATTGAGTTTGTAATCAACAGCAAACTGTAACCCATAGAGAATGGCAACAGCTTGGAATCAGAGAAGGATATACAGAAGTGGAATGGCCTAAATCTGGAAAGCTGTGGGATACCACAGATGGAAAGCATTTTAAAGAAAACAGTGCCACCAGCTTTGAATGTGTCAGCTCTGTGTTTGAACTAATTTGCTATCCATTGGGTTATGCAGGAGTTAGTATTTAAATTGGCGAGTTTACCAATAATATAGTATCAAAGGCCATGGATGTACCCAGGTAGGCAGTGTACATTGATACTTTCCCATTCAGATACCTTCTTGAAAAAGTCCACTATATTCAGTGGACAGGGCCTATTGAACTCATTGGGCTGAGAGATTGTAGAATGTCATTATCAATATTTTTCATATCCATTACAATATGTTCCATTACTTTACAAATTATATAGGTAAGACTTATTGATCTATAGTTACCTGAGTCTCTAGCAAGGCCACCCTTGTGTAGAAGGGTCACTATGGCCTTTCTCCCATCCCTAGACACATATCCAGTGGACAAGCTAAGACAGAATAAGTTTAAAATGGACTTGTTGAGGCTACATTTAGTGTTGACTAGGACAGAAATTGACATGTTGTCAAGACAGACAGAGCTAGATTTTCTGATTTTGGAGATGACATTTAGGATCTGTTCAGAAGTAATTGTGGAGGGAGATATCATCAGTACAGCACACATGGATTGTTTGGATATACTTTAGAAACAAAGGTCTTAAAACCCAGCTGATGCCCTAAACATTTAGGTGCCTGCAAAATATCCCACAAAACAAACAAGCAAAGTGTAAAAATGTTACACAGACAAACCATTCAGTAAAAACTGTATTAAAGGCTTATACCTCCTGTGGTGGGCATCTTCAAAAAGTCTGAAACATGGTAACAGACTTACAACACACACTCACACACACACACACACACACACACACACACACACACACACACACACACACACACAAATCCTCTTTGATGCTTCTTGGAACCACCAGATAGCTAGCATAGTCACAGCATATCCACTACTGGACCTGAAAATCATTCCAGTCCTACTGTACTGTATTATAGAAAAAATATCTTGCCATTATTTTGAACCAAAATCTTTCCTTTCTACCCATGTTTAGCAACAAAGCCATACATTTTTCTAGCTTAAACTAAGATGATGGATATCCTGTCTCCTCTCAACAAAAGTCAAACAAAGTATTGCTGCAGGGTCCTGCTTCCTAGGCTTGAGTACTTTCTACCACTCGTTGCTCTACATTTACCCAAAACCAGTCCAGTTAACAGAGAATAAAATTCAAAGGTTTATATCCATCAGCCCTCCCAGTGAGCACCACTGTCTCACTATACAAAAAGCTAAGTTGCTTCCCATGCAAAGCTGGGTCGCTTTCTTTCTGAAAATTGTTACAAAAATGCTCCTAAATGACTGATACTGCCCATCTCTAGGTGATTTTCTCCATTTCAGATATATTTCTTATGCTTTGGGGAATACAATTTATATTCTACTAGTTATACCTCCTTATACTATATCTGCAGCTGAAAAAACATTTCCAAAATTATTCCAACATTCTGGAACAAAATCCCCCAAGTAAATAGAAGTTAATCGGGTCTATATTATAAAATCAATGGTTGAAAACATCGGACAACATATGGTTGACACCATACGGTCGATGTCTTCAAATGTTGACCTTATAAAAAGACAAAAAAAAGAAGAAAACAGTACCCTAACGGGTTTAAGCAGGGGGCAAGCCCCCCTGCACCCTCACACCCCCTGCTACTTAAATATACCAACTACCGCACTACATTGCAGTAAACGGAAATTTCCCCTTACAGAGATTTCTGTTTACATGCTCAAGATTCTGAGCATTCGATATTCTCGTGTCGACAATGTCAGATTCGACACTGTTGGCTTTCGAGAATATAATATAGATCCAGTTTATCCACACAGTTTGATTTTTACAAAGGTCTTAAAAATAGGTCTAATCATATGTTCAAAGTTTGAAACATCGAACATATGAAAAAAAAAAAAGAAAGGAAACTTACCTGACTGGTGTAAGCAGGGGGCAAGCCCCCCTGCACTACCCACATGGGGTGCTGCACCCCCCCCGCTCTTTAAATATACCAACTCCAACACCACACTATAATGTGGTAAAGGGGGTGCAGGGGGCTTGCCCACCTGCCTACAACAGTTTGTTTTGGGTTTGTTTTTTTTTTTTTTTAGTACATATTTTCGAAGGTTTATGACTTTGAACATTTAAATTCGATTTTATGATGTTCGAAGTTATAAAACTTCGAGCATATAATATAGACCCCTTAAAAACCTCTTAAAGATCACACAGTGTCACTACTTTGGCAATCATAGTTAGAAATTCCTTTTCTGACATGTTTCCTTCTTTTCCTATTATTCCTATACTTCTCTTATTGTAGTCCTTTAAGACTCAGCTATTTTTTCTAGTATTTATTTGGTTCCACTACCTAGCTCATTCCCTGCGTTCTTTTAATTTTCTTTTCTTCCTCCTTTTTTTCCACATGTGGAACGATATATCTGTATTGTAGCATATACATATGACTGATTTCTTTGTTAGTACCCTAGTTATGTTAGCATGATTGTATTATATTGTATTGTATTATACTGTACTGTATTGCATTGTATTGTATTGTATTGCACTGTATTTGTATAACATGCCTATAGCTATTGTACTGTAATACATCTGCTATTATTGTTTAATACTTTTTAAACAGCCTATGTTTATACTACATTATATAAGTTGTTCTAATGGTGGAATAGTTATTATATATCTTTATGTTTTCAGCCATACTATCCTAGGTCATGTCTGAAAAATGTCCATGGAAGATTGTCCTTATCTGATAACCAAATGCGAAATAAATAAAATAAATGCATAAATAATTCAATGAAAAACATTCTTAACACAGCTACTCTCTTCATGAAGGATCTTAGCTTGCATCATATCTATGTACAGATAAAGAGCTTGTACCAAAGTTGACTTAAATTAAACTATAACATTTTTAGGAGAAGGGTGTATATTGATAAAATACTTAGTAGGAATAGTACAGAGCTCTGGAAATCTTTTTCAAAAATCTGATAAATTATCAGTAACAGAGAATACCTCAACCTTCAGTACTTTCAACTTAAGACACCCACAGAAAAAAATTGTAAATTTTGTAAGCAATCCTTTTCAGTATACTGAACTGTTTTTGAGACTCTTCTAAGGGTAAGGTAATTATCAGCATGCAGAATTATTTTGGTTTCTGCATCTAAACAGCAACATTTCTAACCTTATTTTTGTCATTTTTCAACCTTAACTGTTGTTCTATTACAAGCAGAATTATTTCTGGTGAGAGAGAACAGCAATATTATGAACCCCTCCTTAGTTTAAATTCATCTGGTATTACCCCATTGGTAAAGACTTTTGATATAAGGTATTAATACAAAGTCTGCTCTGTTCTTTGAAATTCTTTTGTTATATGTATCTTATGAAAGAGTGGCCAAAGGCAGAACCTTCAAAATAAAGCTGAAATCTTTTTCAAAATCTACCAGAAATGGCCACTGATGGGGGTGGCTGTACTTGCCACTACAGGTAGGGTAATTAAGACCCTAATATGACCTGCACTGCTTATACTGGTTATGACAATTTTCTGCTCAAGGGAAATTCCAATTAGAAATATTCCCCTTAATCTATTGCAAGAACCCTGGCATATCAATGCCTATATTCAGCAGTGAAATTATTTATATTTGTCAAATCCTTATTTTATTTGGGAAAAAGAATTATAGTTTAAACAGTGGAAGACGGTATAATCATACCATTCTGCTGAATTTTTCTGTAGACCGACTAAAATGGGTGTAACTAATACAATTTTGGTGCTAATCCATCAAGCGTTACATTTGTGTCTATCCTGAATGGCCTTAGCAACTTAATTCTGTGCAATATTTCTCTCAGTTTGTTTTGTGGGCTCCTGATAAAGTAGTAATCCTGGTGCTGTCTGGAGACTTCTTAAATTTCATCTTCCATTCTACAACAGTCTCTACCTGTCCCATATAGAGAGGCTTGTAGAAGGCTCTAAAGGCATCATTAGTACAAGTCTGAACTGTTAATTTCTATCAGCAGCACAGACAAAGGAAAGCTGCAACTCATGCTGTCTATGATTGAATTTCCATGCTAAAACATTTCCTGGATTGTTGTCTATGACACAGTTTCTTGAAGACATTTCCAGGTGCTGACTTATTAACTTTAATTTACTTATACCCCATGCTACATGGGCATTTTCATATCATCATATTTATATCTCTTGCATTCTCTTCATAACTACAACATTTCAAACTCTAATTTGCTGACTTTTCTTTCCATCTTGATCTTATAATGCCTACCCACTGTTAAACAAAGGCGAATCATATACTATATAAATGACTCCCGACACACTAAGGCAACATGAATATTAAGGAAGTCATCATAATAAAGTCTCTTAACCATTTTTTTAATGTATTCAAAGACTTTTCTTTGATGAAAACCAAGTATACTCTCAATTTCTTTGTTGCATTTTAGCTATTTGTAGCTCAGTTTGCAAACTTGTTGCCAAATGATTTGTAAGAAATGATGTTATGCAATAATGTGTTTTTGTGTCTGCAACTGCCTCGCCTTATCCTATAAAAATGTTTATCTGACTAACCCTATCCATAGGTCAGGTAAAAATTATAACCTTAGTTTCTGATAGTCCTTCCTTGTCTTTAAGCTGTGATTTTTCCATTAAAAAAAAAAGTTTCTGTGACATAGCATGGGTTTGTAAATGTGGATTAATTATATCAGGGCATTGATTCAAAACCACACTATAATTAACTCCTTTTAAAATTTGTCCAAACTCATCTCAACCATAGACTGGATTTCAAAGAATAGCAAAAGGGTATGGGAAATCTTAAATTGGTCTATATATAGAATGCAGTATGCATAGCCCTAGAACTAATGAAAACTTACCCAGCACTTGTATTCTTCTTTGGCCTTTCAAAATGCCCACCAGTTTCCAAGCCAGACCATTAATACTACATCTCTATTAGACTATGGTGCTAAATTAGTAATACATTATGTATATTTATAAGAAAAATGTTTACTTTTTGTAACACTGCACTGCTAGCTTCATGAGACTGTAACAGGTTTTATAGTATGCCTTTTTGTAGGCTAATTTAAAACTCTTGGATTTGGACTAAAAAATTGTAATAAATCTAACATGCTGATGTAAACCATAATAGTAATGTAGCAGTGTATAACAAACAGTAATATTTCTAGAAGAAAATTATAAGTGTAATTTTAATTATTGTTGGATGTCCAGCCACTGCAGAAAATCAGGCAGGTATAAGTGAGTTACTGTTTGCAGCTGTTACTAAGAATGGCATATGCCTGTATACAAGCGCATAAATCATGTTAGCCATGCTTAAACAGTACACACACATGTTTAATATGAGAGTTTAAGATTTGCTAAGTTTATTAGCAGTTACATTTGCTGATATGGCTAGGTTTGAGATTGCCCTTTGTACCTTTAATAATTATTTTGTGCTTATTTTGAAAATATTTCTGCATTTTTTGCATTTGTGCATTCTTTAGAAAATGCAATGGAGAAAGCCATTGAGGATAACTGATGAAACTTCATACTGGTTGTTTGTAGCCTCTGGTCCATTCACTGGTACCCTTTCAAATATGTTAGCCAGAGGAACGTCTGGAGCATCAGTTAGAGAAAGATCTCGATTTTCTTCTTCACTTTCTGTTATTCTTGAAGAGTTTCCACTTGTTGAGATATCTGATGTTGTGTGCTTCTTGGTTGTATACACATTATAGTCATGTCTTTCTTATGGGCACATTTCCCACATCATGTTTATTGAGGTAGACTTAATTGTTCACTTTCTCATTCTTGTAATAAAACACTTAGAGGAAACATCATGAAAGCATTTGTGCTAGAAAATGTTTTGAAATGATTTTCTTACTTAATGTATACTCTGCCAGGTATTTTAACTGAGCAGCCACATTATATAACATAATTTGTTACTTCTCTAAATGCTCTCTGCTTCTTTTAAGTACTCAAGGAAAAGTACTAATTAAACATAAAAGTAAGGCTAGCTCATTGAAAGAGTTGTTCACCCTTGCAGACCTGAAGAAAAATACTCTGTCCCTGTACTTCTGCATAACAATTAAGTGGCTTTAATCACTCTCTTCCCTTTGTTTGATGGCATAGGACAAAAATGGTCAAATAAATAAATAAATAAACAAACCAACAAGCAAATAAATGAATAAATAAATAAATAAATAAATAGATAGAAAAATAAATAAAATATCTGGTGGTGGTTTGCCTTGCTTTCCTTTTGGTTATCAGTGAGTGGCTGCAGTCAGTATGCTGAATACTTGGGTTGTTTAGATGTTTCTAATTAGACTTGGATCCTTAGAATACCATGAAAGAGTAGTGAATATATTTCATATTGCATTGCTTAGTTTTTTTTTCCTATTTTAGTTTATGATATGTCTTCAAAGTTAATATGTGTAACATGACTTATTCCTCCCAAAAATGTAAATGTTTACAGGCTAATGTTATATTTTTGTTGTATTTATCAAAGACTATTTCAAAGATTTTGGATATTTACTCGGGGGGATTTAGATGAGTAAATTATCAGTTCTGTCTTTAAATATTAATGATCCACAAAGACCATACAAACAGTAAACAAAGTTCCATTATTCTTCAAAAAAAAAAAAAAAAAAAAAAAAAAAAAGCAAAGCAAAACAAAACAACTTAAAAACAAACAAAAAAGTTGATTAAACAATAACCCAGAAATGTGTGTTGATATATCAGGATTCACCCATGGCTGATGCGGTTTTATTATGAAGGTGAAACCTGAGTGATTAAACAAAGCCAACCATGGATAAATCCTGATATACCCATGCACAGTCATGGATTATTGCTATTATACAGTTACGTTATTTGAGAAAGAAATTGCTTATCTTTCTCAAATAATTTATTTGTATAAGGGAACTTCATTATTTACGTTCCCATGCTTGCACAGTATATCAGTGCAGTGCAGGCGAAGTGACAGAGAAAACACAATCTGTTTTGTTTATTTTTTAACAGTTAAAAAACAAACAAACCAGTTTTTATGAGGGGCATATATAAGGAAAATCAGGTAGGTTCCTGTTTGTTTAAGTTTTTCAGAATGCATAATGCATAATAGAAAGTCTGGCCACTCAATGGCACTTCAGAAACTGGACTTTATTCTATTGGTATATGCTTGATTTCTAACAATGAGCCTTTATTGCATAATTCAGTGGTCATCATTTTTATCTCAACATGAGACCTCATCAGACTGAATAGCAACATAGCAAAAAAAAAAAAAAAAAAAAAAAATATATATATATATATATATGGTTCTACCTGACTTCACCGAAACACCAAAACACCGACAACGCAATCACCGAAACCACATAACCGACAGTACCAAAACACGAAAATTCACATACCCGACAACGAAATAACCGACGGTACACAAACACCAAACCTTATACACTTCACACACCACAATCAACAAACAAAACACATTCCCCATCCAAAAACCACATACACAACACAAGCACACCAAAATCCCTGCAAACCCACACTAAACCTCACATACACAACTACCTACAACCCTGACCCAAACCCTAACCCTAAGGTCCGTCACTACCGCACACTTACCTGACCCGCTCCCTAACCCTAACTCACTTATCCGCCCCTAACCCAAACACAATCACTACCGCACACTTACCTGACCGCTCCTAACCCTAACTCACTTATCCGCCCCTAACCCAAACACATTCACTACGCACACTTACCTGACCCGCTCCCTAACCTAACTCACTTAACCCACCCCTATCCACACTTACCTTACTCGCACCCTAACGTCCGTCACTACCGCATACTTACACAGCCTTTTCCCATTTCGGCATCCTCAGCGTCGGTGCTTTCATCCGTCGGGTCGGTCTTCTGCACTGTCGATCTTCTGGGTCCCGTCGCGTCGGTCTTCTGCACTTTCGCTCTTCTGCGGCTTCCGATTTCGCTGTCGATGTTCCGGCGTGTCGATGAAGTCAGGTAGAACCATATATATATATATATATCTATATATATATATATATATATATATATATACATATATTTGATATTCAAATAACATCACATGACTGGTCACATAATTCAATGTTTCAAACTACTTTTTAAATATACCTTAACATTCTCACTGTAATTAAGTTCAGTTAAACTGTTGATGGAGATATTAGAAATTTGCTTTGTCTGATGATTGTTTTTAATTTGACTCTCATTTTTATCAATGGATTAATCACATAGCTATTGGGGCTGCTATGGTCCCAAGGTTTGCCAACATTTTTATGATTCGATGGGAAAACCAACATGTTGTTTAAACTGATTATGCTAAGCAAATCATTTTTGCAGACATTTTATTGACTACATTTTTTGCTAAGGAAAGGTAATATGCCTTGTTTGGAATTTTTTTGATTAATTACACTAATAATGTAAATGATTTTTTAATCTTTCTTTTCATTATGATATGGCTTGTATTATTTTTTAGCTATTTATAAAGGCCCAAATTTTTAATTGTCAGAAACTTATAAGAAACAAATACAAAGTAATGTGTATTTAAGTTTAAGAGACACTCCACTGTCTCAGCTTTTGCTAAAATATTTAGAATTTTGGACAACCTGTGGAATTTAAAAGATATAATTGATTTTGCTAAACATGACTCTGTGTTTTGCAGAGTACTCGCATGCTTCTGGGAACCAAGTATGTATTGACAAAATTTACATTTCTTCATCACTTTAGTTCTAATATTGATTCAGTTAAGGTAATTTCTTATACCTTTTTTGATGATATTGCTGTCAAATGTCTATTGAATAACAACAAAAGATAAAGAACCCACGATATAAGATGAAATTCAAATATATTAATATTTAAATAAAATAAAATGTTTAATAAATAATAAAATAAAATTAATAATAATAAAATAAATAATAAAATAAAATTTAAAATGTTTAAATAAAGAAATAGAAAACTACCTTCTTCAATGATAATGGAAAAGTTAATGATAGTACTTTATGGGACTTTCTTGAATCATGTCTATGGGTGGTATTCATAGTCATTAACACAAATGCATTAGGGAATTTGGAGGTGAGCACAGACATGGGCAGCTGTGCCATGATTCAGAGGCCATTTACGCCAATTCACGGTGTTCTCAAATATAGGTATGCAAATGAGCAGATAGTGATATGTAATGAGAAGTGATGCAAATATTCTTACATTAATTAAGGCGATTTTATATCATTTGCAATTCATAGTTTTCCCATTTTTCTGTGCGTGTCACAGATGCAGTATAAAAAGCAAAGCTTTGCCAAATGCATCAGAGGTACAATTGGTAAAAATGCTATCTCTTGCAGTGAGTTTTGCTATTTCAAAGTTTGAGTTTGTCTTGGCTGGCCCAAAACACCTTGCATCTAGCAGTACTCACCTACCAAGAAGGCGAAAATGTAAGCAAAGGATTATTTATTATAATTTTGCGAATCAAGGAATTCTCGATAGGTTTAGAGTGGACAGAGCCATTATAAGGGTCTTAGTGGTTAAATTTGATCCTCATAGGGGCATTGGAAGAATGCATGGTGTTCCTATTCCTGTGGATACCAATCTATGTATTTCTCTCCTTATATTTACTATGGGGAACTTCCAGAAACAGTCTGGGGATACCTTGGGGATCTCACAGGCTTCTGCTTTGATGATATTGAAGGAGTTCCTGGATGTAGTCTTGGCACATGTGGATTAGTGCATCTACTTCTCATTGTCACCTTGGGAACAATCTCAGACTATGTGTGCCTTTTATGAGATGGCATATTTCCATGAGGTACTAGTTGTGATATATTGCACCCATGTAGCCATTAGGGCCCCTCCTGTTCCTCAGGGTGAATGGTACCACAATAGGAAGGGCTTCCATTCCATCAATTACCAGGCTGTACGTGATGCATGGGGGTGCATCAACAACATCTCTTCCTAGGATCCTAGCAGTGCACGTGATTCCTATATCTAGCACACTAGTTCACTCTGCCACCTCTTCCTGCATGGTAGGATGTTCAGTGGTCATCTTATTGGTAAACGGAACATTTTTTTTCTTTTTTTTAAGTAAGTAGTTATTCATGTTAAATGTAATTGTTGTATATCAAGCTGTATTTTCTTATTTTGTCTTCCCTCCCCTTTCTCTCTCACTTTTTTTTTTCATAAAGGGATGCTGGATATCTATGGCATATGACTTCACTTAGAAATCCATCTGGAGCTGTGGAGGAGAAATATAACATGTCCCTGTCCTAGAACTGTATTGTGACTGAGAGGGTTTTTGGCCCCCTGAAGAACTGTTTCAACTGCCTGGATGAGTCTGGATGTGCCCTTCAGTATGACCCAGATACTGCATGCATGTAGGATGTTCACTGCCCGTTGCATTCTGCATAATATGATTATGTGCCAGTTTGCAATTGACCCATGCTGTCATTGCAGCTCCCAGTTCTAGTCCCTTTATGACTAATGATGACCACCTGGCAGCAGTAGTAAGGGACCCCATATGGTAGAGTTATGCACAGCATGGGGCTGCACAGTTTAAGATGTGGCAACTAGTCCAGAACTATGAACCAGGACATTCAGGTTGCTATTTCCTTAAAAAAACAAAAAAACACATAGAGCATAATTGATGCATGCAGTGATACCTGTGGGCTATTCTGTGTTGTGCATGGTCTTCTGTCACTATAAATCTAACATTCTCTCTTATTTTTTTTTAAGTACTGGCTGTTTGCATGAGTACTCACCGATTTCTGTGCAATGATGATGAAAGTCAGCATATCAATAACTAAGTCAACATTTGTACATGCTGTATTTAATAACTGTTTTAATTATTTATTTAGTTTGCAATAGAAAGTGATATTGACAACAGTGAAAAATGTAACTTTCATTTGCAATTTATCTGTAAAGAATTATTGTGAACTGCACATCAGATTTCTTTCTTACTGTTATTAAAACATTTATGAGGTCAGAATCTTTCTTTATTTGTGCAGTGATGAGAATGTACTGGGAGCAGTTAAGTATATATGGCAGGAAGATTATTTCAGTGGGCCATTTCTGTATGATGTAGTGGACCTGGAAGTGATGGCTTATTGCTTTTGTGATTTCTTATCTAACTGTAAGTACATGGAATTGTAATATATGTATCATTGCTTTTTGGCCCAGTGTTAAGTTATGTACTTAACAGATGTACATAGACTTCCCACCTCCCTACAATAAAATTGCCTTTAAACACAGTTTTACAAGATTGCAATTCCAGAATATGGTGAAAGTAATAGCTGGAAAGTGAATAACTTGCATATATTGCCACCTCAACCCCCTGTCCCAATGAAACTTTATTTTCATTACAAAAAGACATTGTTCAATAAATGTAAGTCACAGTAGCTCCAGATCAAATGAGTCCTACACATCTCTTATCACTAGGCCTGGTGATCGTGCAATTGACCTGGATGAGGGACTACCATGAGAACTGTAAGGCAAATTAGTGTGATGGTGTGATCTAAAGGAGAAAGGTGATCCTCCTTTTACTGGTCTGACAGTACTTCATGACAATATGACCTTGACCAGGAATGTGAGGTTCTACTAGGTGTAGATGACCGTTGACATGGCCTGTGAGAAATGTGTTATGATTTCTCACTGTGAGTGCTGACATTACTGTCTTCAGAGCCAGTGTTAATATCATGTGATCTTCCCCCACATCTGCAGACAGTTCTTCTATCCCCTTCCCCTGGTAAAACTGAGTCCAGCTTTAGTGTGGCATGTCCAAACCAGTGTATAAATGGAGGCTGCAACTGATGCCTGGTGTGCCACCATGTTACACATCAGTGAAGCTATGGCCTTATCCCTGCTCTCTGCCAACTCAAAGTACTGTTTAAAATCTTCACACATACCCTGTAGTACCCCAACAATTTCTAGCAGACTCTCTGATGCACTTGTTTGAGCCCTAACTATGTCATGGCACATTTCCTGTTGTGTAGCCAATGCTTTATGTGTTTCCTGAGGTAGTTCAGCATAATGTCTGTGCCTAGCACTGCTTTGTAATGTTGTCATTGTGGGCACTGTGTGGCCTCAGACTGCCTGCCTTCATCCTGAAACTTTTCTTCTGTGTGGAGACACTGATGTAGAAGTGCATGTTTGCTTTTGGTGTGCAAGTGTGAGTGGAATGTCATCCTGTGTCTGACTTTGTGATGCAGTGTCACTTTCTGTCTAGTTAATAACATGCTGTGAGGTAAAAGAGCCTGTCATTACACTGGGAGACTGCCTGCCACTTCCCTCGGGGTGTTTTGTAAATACAACTACATTATCATCATCAGCATCACCATTATCATCTACTCCCATTCTACTGCTGACTTCATCAATGTTTAGTGGTACAGTTGAACTGTTTGCCTCTGATGTTGATTCTGTAAAGGAAATCATTACAGCACATTAATAATGCTGCAACAGCATACGTTATAATAGCATGCTTACATGGTGTGTGTGTGTGTGTGTGTGCGTGTGTGTGTGTGTGTGTGTGTGTGTGTGTGTGTGTGTGTGTGTGTGTGTGTGTGTGTGTGTGTGTGTGTGTGTGTGGGCACTTACCATGAAGTCTGCCTTCATTTTCATTAGCTGCTGATGTACAAGGCTGACATAATAATAATGAATTTTGACATGTTTAATTACAACGCTGTTTGTCACTATTTAATGTTAGACATTTAAAAGGTGTATACTTTAAACTGACATTCAGTATCTGATGAATGCAAATGCTACTGCAGACTTTAGTTTGATGGAGCAGTGTCCATACCACCCAAATTATTCCAGTTGCATCATCTTCTGTATCATAGTTATCTCCACAGATGAATAGAAGGAATTCATCATATGGAGTTAACTTAATAAGATTAAGAGACCCCCTCCCTCGTAGTGGTCCTGGAAATTGCATTCTGCCTGGCCTTGCTTCTAGCACATCCTACCACATCATTTCCCTTTTGAGCACCGTGACGTAGAGCTGTTTCTGCCTCCAACTGCATTGGTTTCAACAACTACTTGCCTCCATGCTTTGTCCTCTCTGCTTGTCTGGGCCTCCCTCTACCAAACAGCAGTTTCTCATATGTCCTAAATGCTGCCATGAGTACCTAATTTTCTATACAGGAATAAATAAAGAAAGAAAGAAAGAAAGAAAGAAAGAAAGAAAGAAAATAAATAAGCAAATAAAAGGGCTGTGGTCAGACAATTGCCACAGTACTGTCTGCATGACATCAGCAGTTAAACTATAAACCACTGGCCTGCTATCCCTGCCACCAACACAAATACATAAATAAGCAAACAGAAATGTGATTTCAAAGTGCGCCACAACTTCAGCTTATTCAATACTGATGGAAGTTGTTCCACCTGCATTAAAATGCAGTCCTGTCTGCCATGGTCAAGTATTCCTCCCTCAATGACAGTAGTAAAACGATACTTTCACTACACATCTGTATTTCTGTTTTCTGCACAGTACACATTTTCAGCTGCAATAACCAGTCCTCAGACATATGGACAATATGGATGTTCTGTAACAATATATTGTTTATGTATTACATTTAAATGAATAGCACCACGTCAAACAACTTGCAAGCACTTCTCTATAATTAATCAGTCATTTAATGTTATGTCTAAAAGTACAATACAGTTCAAAATGCATTGCAACTGACATTTAAAACATTATGACAGCAACTGTTAATTGGGCTATCAATAAATATTAATTAATGTATAAACTTTTTCTTACTTTTTGATGTCTGAGTTATCCTACATAATTTGCCACCTAGCTCAGCTATTTGCAAATCAGTTTGGTGCAGTTCAAACTTACAGCATAAAATCAGGCATGATTTATATGTTTAGGATGTAAATTAGGCTAATTGATATGAATGTTTATGAATCATAGCATAATGCAACTGTGTTATGAAGAAGAGCGGCATATTCTGGATTTTTTGTCAATTATGAATGTGTGTGGCATACTACATGGATGAATCTGAAAAGTCGTGGACATGCTGCAGATATTTATGAACTTCACAGCAGTCCCCAGCAATGCCAAGCTGTTCATGGACATGTGATGCATGGCCAAAAGTACCCAATATAAGTATATACTGGTAAAATTCAAAATTGAGTCATCTGATTATCAGGTTGCAATGAATCTGAAGGTTAATCCTTGGCCACCCAAGTGTGTATCTCACACCTTAACAAGTAATACACATACAAAAGTCCTAGAAATATTTCATTACATTAGTATTGGCATTTTCTTCTCAACTACCTATTTAAAAAGTTATAAAAAAGAAATAGGTCCCACTTCAGTGCATGAAACCAAATGCTGCTAAACTCATACATAAGAAAAAAATGTATGTTATGAAAACGTATTACTAGCAACACTTAATTATTTTATATAAACTTATAAACAATTCATTAGTAATTGTATGGTCTTGTAAGTGTTTCCCTTTAAGAAAAAAAAGTGCAGATAAAGTTTTGGTTACACCAACCCAACCAATGTTATCAATACCTGGTCTAATGACCATGCTAGTAAAAAAGGGCTTGGTCAAGGTGATGTCACAACCAACAGGAAGTGGTTCTAACTCTGCTTAATTCAGCCCTCACCATACTTTCCTAATTCTGGTTCTGGCTTTTCAAATGATGGCAGCACTTGGGAAGGCATGAGGCTGTGTTCCTGGCAGGTGTGAGACAGCGACTTTAATCATGCTCTACCTTCTGTATGACTTGAAACCTGCATCCTGGTGTGCACATATAGCAGTACTTGTAAAAAAAAAATCGATATCTAGCAGGAGTTGGGTGACCACCTGTCAACCCTGATAGCTATAACTTGTTCTGTTCAGCAGTACTGTCACAGGTATGACAACTTTCCAAAGTGTACTGCTGACCATCTGGCTTAATAGGTTGATCAGGTTCAAGCGACAAGACCAGAATTCTACAGTAAGTACAATTTTTAATTCATATATAACTGCAGTGTGTGTGTGTGTGTGTGTGTGTGTGTGTGTGTGTGTGTGTGTGTGTGTGTGTGTGTGTGTGTGTGTGTGTGTGTGTGTGTGTGTGTGTATATATATATATATATATATATATATATATATATATATATATATATATATATTGTTGTGTCTTTCGGCTTTTCCCGGTTAGGGGTCGCCACAGTGGATCTCCGGTCTGCTAATGATTGGCAGTAGATTTTTACATGCCGAGTTGCCTGCCCTGATGCACAACCTTCAACAAAGGGGCACCCATTCACGCATGTCTCCACACAGAAGACGCTCTAGCTGAGAATCGAACAGGACAACATTTTACTGTGAGGCGACAACGCTACCGGAATACCACCACCATTTATATATATATATATATATATATATATATATATATATATATATATATATATGGATCTAATTTCAATGAACGAAATTATGTCTCAACAAACCGTAATTTTGTGACCCTTATTTCATGAAAGTGCATTTATTTAAAAATGCACTTTCACAAAAACCCAATTAAGCAAAAACAACAAAAACAGTAAAAGAAAAAAAAAGAAAAAAATGGTACTTGCATATTATCGCAACCAGATTTTTTCGGCAGTGCTGGTTACTTCTGTTTAGATCAAGTAGTAGCAATACAGTGTTATGAAGGTTAGACAAGTCTTCTGTAATGTTTTTGTAGTTTTATGAAGGTTTATCATTGAAACAGCTGAAAAAACTAAAGTCGGAAAAGTAAGGTTTGAAAAATCGGTTTCCCCTTTACCGCCATCATGTCATGTCAGTTTAAGCAAGTCCCATTCTACTTCCAAGGCATTCCTTTGACATGCTGCCGGTCGATGAAGGAAAGAGATCTGTTTTCAAACCTTTACTATTCTTTTCACAGCTGATTCAATGGTAAACCTAAGACTACAGAAACACTACAGAAAATCTTGTTTCGGTATAACCTTCATGATGCTTTCATACATCCAAAAAGAACAAGATAATGCTGAGAGAGTATCCTTCGCCACAAGAACTGCAAGTAAAAAAATAAAAACCATTCCACAGTAAGAAAGCACCTCATCTGCTGTTTAAAGTCCGCTTGTGTGCAATATCATATGCTAACTGCCACACACATCTCATCAGGGAAAGAACTGAAGAAGGAAAACTAGATAGCTGACCCTACTTCCCAAAATGATTCAATATTTGGAAAATATATTGTGGTGAATAATTCAGCGATATAAACCATAAAAATGCAGTCATGTTGATTGCAAACACAGTCATTCCAGAAAAGGAAACCTACACAAAAGCAAGCCAAAGATCATCTGTGGAATGTCATAACTCTAGCAGCCTACAGATATCCTTAGATTTCTGAGCATCTTAATAGCAAGCACCTAATGTGCTGTTTAAACTCCGCTTGTGTGCAATATCTCATCCGCTAACTACCATAATCCTTTCAGAATCAACATACATACACACGTAACCACTGCGATCACAGAATTCAATGCTTGACATCTTAAAGGACGCTTCCCACAAATGTTAAAAATTCTAAGTCCTAACATTTTTTAAAACCATCACCGATATCCCGGCAGACTTTCTGACAGTGTAGCCTTCCATATTACACTTCAGTGATGCAGTTTCAGTACAAATCAACACAGTTAAAAGACGGCGCAAAATCTGGTTGTGATAATACATAAGTACCAAAAAAATAACACTGACCACATGCATCCAGGGGGGACAAGCCCCCCTGCACCCCACACCCCCGCTACTTATATATTTATTTATATAGACTGCACTACAGTGAGGAAATGGGAATATTCCCTTATCCCCACTGTGCTGCGATCTACAACAACAACCTCCATTGCTTTTCACTTATTTGGTTTTTAGTGAAAGTGCATTGTCGAATAAATGTACTTTCATGAAAATGGAATCATGAAATTACGGTTCATTGAAAAGTAATTATTTTCATTGAAATGAGACCTATATATATATATATATATATATATATATATATATATATAAAATACATATATATATATATATATATATATATATATATATATATATATATATATATATATATATATATATATATATATATATATATACATACACACACATACACACGCGTGTGTGTATGTGTGTGTGTATGTATATATATATATATATATATATATTTATATATATATATATATATATCTATATAGATATACATACGCATTTGCGCGGTTGTGTGCACCTGGCAGCACCAGTTAGCTAGGGTTAAACTATTCCCGGCTCCATGAAGTCTACTCTTCAATTTTTTCCCTGGAACTAGACAAACTTTCAACTTGCGCACTCAAACCATTCATTTCACAGCCCAGGACTTGCTCAAAACTCCTAGCAAGCACTAATTAACACTAGCATTAGACCCCCCCCCTATACTGCCCAGAAGGACAAGGCTCTCTATTCGTCCCTACCAGCCAATCAGTAAAACAGCTCACTTTAGCTATTCAGACATGTCCAAAGGGCAGTTTCAGGTGTACTCTCCAGTCTAACTGATGAATCTGGACATTTTGAGGCAATGTTAGAACTGCCTCATGTACACAGACAACCCTCTCCTCCTATCACCAAACTCTAATATATGCAAGAGATGCAATTATGCAGCCAAACTGGAGATAAAGCTCTCTCAACCCAAGACTGGAACTGACAGTCAAGAGGACAAGGGAAATACTTGCAACACACCACCAGTCTTACATAGATTTATTAAACCAACACCGGCACATAACACACATAAGTACATGAAAACATACTCAGAGGCCCTAAATAAAAATCTGCAAAAGCAACAGAGACCTCCAAAGCAGACATCCAAGCATCCGCCACACCCCATCTCAAACCATGAAACACATACTTCACATAATCAGTGCGCCATGCAATTACAGCCCTTAAGGCAAAATAACATACCCAACACACTAGTAATAGGTGACTCTATAGTCAGGCACACTGATGTCCCATTAACTAGGCTGGACAAGGCGAAGGTTACAGTTAACTGCCTGTCAGGTGCCAGGATCCGCCACATAACACAAGAACTCAGGTCGCTCCAGAACAAGTACAGATATGACTCTGTCATTGTCCATGTTGGTGTGAATGACCTGAGATGTACCTCCCTGGACTACATGAAAAGAGACATGGAAGAGCTCTCTGATCATGTAGCCCAGGCCGGTATGACCCTGACCCTGAGTAGCATCCTGCCCTCACCAAGAATGATGCCACAGTATAAAGAATAAATTATCAATTTCAACAAATGGTTAAGTTTCTGGTGTCATTCAAAGGGGATCCAGTATCTGTCCACCTGGGATGACATGCTCGACAAGCCACGTTGCTTTGCAAGAGATGGCTTGCACCTGTTACCCTTAGGCTTTCGAATACTGGCCAAGGTTTTTGCCAACCCCATAGTGCCTTTTTTAGGCAAGGCTAAAAAGACAAACCCACCACCGTAAATAGCACAAGTAACCAAAAACTGGGGGCAATGCTACTCAACGCCAGAAGTCAAAACCTCAAAATGCATGCACTCAAGGCACTCCTCAGTATAGAGAACATTGATATCTGTGCAGTAACAGAAACCTGGTTTAAGGCTTCAGAGAGCACCCCAGCACTACCAGGTTATAACTTATACCATACTTTCCGGCCACAGAACCCAGACCGAAAAGGCAGGGGTGTATCAATATTCATCAAGGATACCCACACATCCAGGTAAGTGGCGCAGGATGATGCCTCAGAGATCATCCATGTGCAACTAACAATGGGCAAAACTGCAGCTCAAATTGTAGCTTGCTACAGATCACCCACCATGACCCAGGACACCCATTTCGCATTTCTGGAGACACTGGAAAATATGAAGGTCCTACCAAACGCCCTAATATTGGGTGATTTCAAATACCCAGACATTAAGTGGGAGAACTACTCAAGTACTAACTCCCTTGCCCAACACTTCCTAGAATTTATAAACTAAAATGCCCTCGATCAACTGGTCAACACCCCCACCAGAGGTGACAACATATTGGACCTGGTCATCACCGACATGGGCGACTGGTGTTCCACACCGGAGATCAACCCCTCGCTGGTTAGATCAGACCATAGACTAATTACTCTGGATATCCACATTCTGCCCCCATTCCCAATCAAGGAAACCACCGTGAAAAACTTTTCAAAAGCAAACTTTACGTTACTTAACACTGAGGTGGAAAGGCTCACAGCCCCCATGGTAAAGGACAACTCTGTCCAAGCTGCTGAACCCCTTACAAAGGCACTCTATGAGCACCTGCATGGATGCATGGATCACGCTATCCCAAGCAAAACCAAGACTCACTCCTCCAAGAAAAGGAAACCAGTCTGGTGGACCCCTGCCATAAACAAGCTATACAATAGAAGGAGGAAACTAGTACAGAAAAGAGTAAAATCCCAAGAAGGAAAGACATCCCTGATCAGTATCAGCAAGAAACTACAATCCCTCATAAAATCATCCAAGGCTAGCTTTGAAAGAAAAATTGCCAAGGACTCCAAAGATAACCACTAAGCATTCTTTAGCTATGTCAAAAACCTAAGTGGAAACTCTCAGATCTGCTCTGAGTTAGTGCAGAATGGCACAAAATACACTGAACTGACTGATATTGCCAACATTCTGGCAGACAGGTTTAGTGCAAACTACAACCCCCTCTCACCCCCTAAAGGGCTTATAACCATACCAGAAGAATGTAGAGCACCGGCAATCACTGACACACAGGTTAAAACAGCCCTATCCAAAGCCAAAAACACAGGTTCAATGGGACCAGACTGTGTCCCAGGCTGTGTCTTACATGAGCTCTAAAATGAACTAATCCCTCACCTAAACGCACTGTTCAAACTCAACCTCTCTACAGGCTACATACACATAGAGTGGCGCACAGTAACAGTTATCCTGCTCCGCAAAGGTGGAGCCACAACTGACCCCGGGAACTATCACCCTATAAGCCTGACTAGCCTG